>NW_017672182.1:109433-114981 GCF_001879085.1 Nicotiana attenuata
TTTTCTTAATCTTGTCACCTTTCTTATTCTCTTTTCAGTTCTGTAAATGCAGATTTTAATAACATGACATGCTTGCGGACTTCATACCCAGATCCTAAAACGCTGTCAGATTTCGAAATAATGAACCAAGAAGCATAATGTGTTGAAGATAAGGCTTGTAAGAAAATAAACAAAGAATTGAACCAAAAATGAGATTCCCTCTCTTCGGATCATTGTTGAAGCCGAGATCGCTGATGAAGATTCGTCAAGACCCGATTGAAACATTGTCTTTGATTGATGGAAAGTAATTGGCCGGAGGCTACCATGGGCAGTTGTACAACAAAGAATGGCCCATGCTTACAACAAAAAGTACGTCCCAAGAAATTTTAAGTGGGGCAACTCGTCCTGAGACATATTCTCCCGCACCATGAAGAAGCTAAGGAAAAATTTACTCCAAATTGCAAAAGTCCATACATTGTAACAAGAGTATTATATAGGTCAGTTGTATTAGGGAGACATAAAAGGAAATGTCCCCGAGACAACAGTCAAATCAGATGCAGTCATAAGGTACTATGTTTGACTCACTACTCGGTGTTAACATTCTCTAATTGGGATGACGAAGGCTTTCTTTCTCACTACCCAAACACCATTAACCTTTTTGCAAACCCTTTTAGCCGATTCCCTATTTTTGATTACCCTTTTTGGAACCTGGAAGTTATTATTAAATGACAAAGAAAAGAAAAAAAGACAACCAAAAAAAAAAAGAAGAAGAAAAAAAAAAAGGAAAAAAAAGAGCAAAAGAAAAAAAAATGAAAAAAAAACCCAAAAAAAAAAGAAAATAAAAAACAGAGTTCCCTGAACTACGTTCGACTTGATTCCGAAAGGATACGTAGGCAACCTTTCTCTGAGGTTCAGTCACACTGAAATAAAAATCCAAATTCCCCAAAAAGTGAAACTGGGTAGATATTATAATGTTTCGGCAATGGTTTTGCCTGAAAGGTTCCAAAGTTGTAATTCAATCCAAATTCTCTTTACCCAAATCCTTTCAAGTCCTTCCGATCAATCAGCGAGAATGTTTATAGAATTAGAGGATACAATTGTTTGGATCTGATACAATCAAAATGAGAGAAATAAAATGAGAGAGTCTTATTGGTGAAAACCTTCGGGCACCGTAAGGCGATGGTAAGTAGAGAAATTAAAATGACAGAGTCTTGTTAGTGAAAATCCGCAAACGACACTATAAAACGATGGCAAGAAGAGAAATGAGAGAGATCAGCAAGTGAAAACCCGCAAAGGGCACTGTTGATCGAAAAGAGGATCTACGCAGCCATAACATCAACACAATCATGATCAAGGTTTCCTGCTTTCAAGTAAAAAATTTTGATAAGTTTCTGAGAATCAGACGGTTTATACATATCAGGCATCCAGTCCAACAGATATGTCATCTTCATTGAAGTCTGCATGTACTCCCAAATAAGTCCGTATTTCTGTTCCCTGAAAGGGACACCTCTTGTTCTAAACTCATTCTCTATTGCATTTTTTTTCTCTTTGAATCCCTTTTGGTATAACTTTATTCCAAAACTAAGGCAAAGAAAAGATAGCAAGACCGATTTACAGGGTTCTCGTTAGAAGCGAGTTGATATATTCAAAAGGCGCTCAGCCTCGACAAAGGCATCAAATCAACCCTGACTGGCCATGATTGACCGATTCTTTGAAATGGAAAACTTTGAAAGAAGTCAGAAGCAAAATTCTCACAAAGGCAACATAAAGTTGAAAAAGTTTAAGTATCGTCAAGGCAAAGTTTGAGAAAGCCAAAGGTTCTCCAGAGTCAGAAATTGCAGTTGGTATTAAGGAAATTATCATTGCAGTTGAATTCATTAAAGAAGATGAGCCGAGATCAAGAGATTGAAATAATCAAGGCCAAAAACCGACCTCCATTTTAAAAACTAATAAATCTTTCTTTGTTCAGAACAGGAATAGAACAATTTTAAGAAATAGTTTGTGAAAACACGAACACCACCAAGTGAAGTTCTCAAATCCTTGATTTTTTTCCAACATACATGTAAACATGCCATTTTTAGTTTCATTATATGTAATCAATACACTATCTTCAATACAGGGTACAACATCCCCTAGCCTCATTTTATTGCCAACACAGGGTACCACATCCCCTGGTTGCATTTTTGTTTTCTACATAGGGTACGATATCCCCTAGTAGCATTTCAGAGAGCCACGAGTCTCATTTTATTGCCAACACAGGGTACTACATCCCCTAGTTGCATTTTTATTTTCTACATAGGGTACGACATCCCCTAGTAGCATTTCAGAGAGCCACGAGCCTCATTTTATTGCCAACACAGGGTACTACATCCCCTGGTTGCATTTTTATTTTCTACATAGGGTACGACATCCCCTAGTAGCGTTTCAGAGTGCCACGAGCCTCATCTTATTGCCAACACAGGGTACTACATCCCCTGGTTGCATTTATTTTCTAACAGAGGGTACGCCATTCCCTAGTAGCATCTCAAAGTGCCACGAGCCTCATCTTATTGCCGACACATGGTACTACATCCCTTGGTCGCATTACTTTCTACCTACATAGGGTACGACATCCCCTAGTAGAATCTCAGAGTGCCACGAGCCTTATCTTATCGTCAACACAGGGTACTACATCCCCTGGTTGCCTTCCTCCTTGTTAACACAAGGTACGCTATCCCCTATTATTTAAAAAATGCATGTTTTTTTTAATTTTTTATTCTGCAATAGCAAAGATAGTTTCATGTGTTTTCAATAACTCACAAAAATTTCGTAGTGCTAACTGGGGCAGAAAATTTTTGTTCGTTTTGTTTGTTTGTGTTGGCTTGTAGGTTTTTCTGCAAAGCACGGATTTTATGTGCAAAAATAAGATTTCAGTTCTTTCCAGAGAAAGTGAAATGTTTGATCTCAATACCAGGCGCAACCAGCTTTGGCGTAATGCATGCAGAGACATATGGTCAAGATCTTCATCATCGGATCAAGAATCAAGCCTGGGAGAGTATTTCATAGTCTGTTGCATCGAGAGCATCAAGTTTCAATCCAAAGTCACTGGGAGAAGCAAGTCAAGAATCAAGACAAGACTCCAGATGGCATTTAGATAGGAATTTTGTAACTCTTAGATTTCAAGAGTATGTAATTTTCTTTTCATTTTGATGTAATAGTAGGAACCGCGGATCGGAACCTCGACGGAACTTCACTCGACTCTCCCTATAAGAATACTCCATCACTCTTTTTCTACTTGAACTACACATGACCTGATTCCCTTATAACCCGGGATATGTAGGCTGCCTAAAACCAAGGCTCGGTTGCATCTTTTTCTTTTATCTTATTTTTCTTCTTAAATAATAGTGAGGTCAAAAATCAGTCACCTTGTTCATTTTTTCTTTGCTTGAAAACTCTTCATGTTTCCAAGCAAAGAGGGGCATGCTGTGAGTTTGACCACACCCAAACTATATACTATTTTAGTAAATATTTTCTTTAGGTCTAATCTTAATGTGTGTGTGTGTGTGTGTGTATATATTCTTATAGAACATATTTTATTTCTATTTGTAAAGAGAAAATGAAAGTCAAAAAAAAAAAAAAAAATTAAGTAAGCTATAGAGTCTTTCTTAGTATTACTTAAAGTATATGTAAATATTTAATTTTTTATATGTATATATATTGTGCTAGACTAGAGTTAGTTAATTAATATTTGTTGTCTTAATAGTTTAATTAAATTCTACTTATAAAAGAAAAAGAAATAACAAGCATTTACGTGACTTTTGAAAAGTTTGATAACCAATTCAAATTTCAAATTTCAAATGTGAGTCAACCTACCCATGATCTTCCAAAAAACCACCCCACACACTCACGTCCCAATCCCCACTTTCCCACTTTCTTGACATCAGTTATAACACAAATACACATCTATATAAAAGTAAACTTCACAAAAAAAGAAGGAGGGAAGAAAAAGGACAAAGAACGAAGAGAGAAAAAAAAGAAAGGCTGACAATAAGCAAAACAAAAGAAAAAGATAAAGAGAGATAGAAAAGAGGGGAAGAGAGCAAAGAGCAAGGATAAAAAAAAATACAGAGAGCATTTTAGACATTAGAACGAGAACATTTTCTGTGCACAAAAGAGGTGTTAAAAATCGCTAAAAAAGGAAGAGAAAAGTGAACCGGAATTCACAAAAGAAAGAAAGGCAGCCATCAACGCCCTTTCTTCTAAAAAAAACCTTCAGCCGCCTCTCTTATTTTCCATTTCACCTGATCGCCGACGGGCTCAACCAAAAACCGGCAACGGCTACTGTTCCTCCTTCTCCGTCGTCTTGCCCCTTATCCTCCCTGATTTTGGTTCTTAAAAATGGAGTTCAATTGAGCAGAAATCGAGTCTGCTGTTCGAATTTTTCGGCGAGATTTCGAGGTTCCGGCGGTTGCCCACGAGGTTCGCGGCTCAAGGTTCAGTCCCTGTTTTCATTTTACAGTGAGATTCAATTCACCGCAGTTTGCTGTAATCGAGTTCTTATTAATATTATTGAGGTCCGATTCTAAACTTTTCGTCTTTTATCATTTTTCATGTGAATGTTTTGTGTTTGTTTCCTCTCGTTTTTAATCCTTGTCGTGTGTATGATTTACATTCCCAGTTTCATATTTGTTTAAGTATTTCTATGTTTTAAGTTTTTAATTATAAGAAAATATTTGAATTCACGTCAGGCAAATACCAATATGCGTTGAAGAATAAAATTGCTTAACATGTGAATGAGTCTCAAAGTTAAGATAGTTTTTCCTTTAAAGAATAGGGTGATATTATATCTTAGTTGCTTTTTCCAACACTTATAATTTAACCTCATATTTATTCCAGATTTAAACTCATTATGCCAGATTTATCTATTTGATAACTTTTGGTTTGATAATGAGTGGGTGCAGCATTGATTCATGAATTGAAAGGATAAAAATTAGAATTCTCAACACAGGGGTTGGGTCCGTCTAGGACAGGTGTACCCGAGAATTGCAAGACCATCCTGATGCATCTTATGTGCTACTTGTGAATTATGTTTGATTCGGCTTGTGCATGTTGACCGGTTTCTTAAAAAATATATATATAATAAAATAAAAATAAAAATAAAAAAATCGTGGTGGAAACATAAAAGAGAAAATTTATCCGATTTTTGAAAATTCCCGGTATTTACCCCAAAAAGATGATTGTAAAATAAGCCTGAATTTTTCAAAAAGTGTCATCTTATTCCTGAAATATTTACGAACTACGCGGGTCTGATTCTCACCGGATATGAGATACGTAGGCAACCTTAATCGGGTCCAGCCCCCACTTTTTAAAAAATCCAAAAATATTTTCTTTTAAATTCTTCTCAAAAATCCAAAAATATTTTCGTTCTTCTTCAAGAGTTTTTCTTTCGAAAATTCCCAAAAAAAAAAAATTTAAAACCAAAAACTTTTTTGTCTTTATTCTTTAGAAGTTTTTCTTTAGAAAATATACCTAAAAAAGAAGTTAGTTTATTTAGTCTTATTCTTGTATCTTCCGAACTACGCAAGTATCT
>NW_017672182.1:115001-125266 GCF_001879085.1 Nicotiana attenuata
ATATTGAATTCACGTCAGGCAAATACCAATATGTGTTGAAGTACAAAATTGCTTAACATGTGAATGAGTCTCAAAGTTAAAATAGTTTTTCCTTTAAAGAATAGGGTGATATTATATCTTAGTTGCTTTTTCCAACACTTAAAATTTAACCTCATATTTATTCCAGATTTAAACTCATTATGTCAGATTTATCTGTTTGATAACTTTTGGTTTGATAATGAGTGGGTGCAGCATTGATTCATGAATTGAAAGGATAAAAATTAGAATTCTCGCGCTTATGGGTTTATGTACTGGTTGGGTAACGAGAATTGGAAACTTAAATAATTTGTTGCTTTCGTTTAATGTTTTATCAACTGCAATATCGCTATAGCATATTAGGCCGATCACACTCGGGTAAGTAAATTTTTAGGATTTTTGAAGTTCACGTGACATAATTACGGTTTCCAAAATTAAGACCAAAGTATGCGTTCATGCAACTTGGGGCGAAACAATCTTAATAACAATAAAATTTTACTAATTGTGTACACGTTCGCGAGACGTGATTCCGATTTTCAAAAATAAAATCAGAGTACGCGTTCGCGCGACTTTGGCCAAAAACAATCGTAATAATATATTAATTACGTATACGTTTGCGTGACATAATTATAATTTTTAAAATAAAACGAGGTATGTGTTCGCGCAATCTCGGCCAAACATTCTTGATAATAATAAAGTGTTATTAATTATGTACACGTACGCGTGACATGATTCTTGACGCGCCGAACAAAATGAGTATACGTGCGCGTGACTCGTTTCAAGATAATTTCATAATCGCGAATAATCGAGTAATTAAAAGCGGTAGAAGGTAAAACGAACATAGGTTCTAAAATGCGTAATTAAACAATTTAATTAAGCCAGGTATGATTAAAGCAACCGTGCTAAAACCACGGAACCCGAAAATGCCTAACACCTTTTCCCGGGTTAATAGAATTCCTTACCCGGTCTTTTGGTTTCGCAGACTTTAAACGGAGTCAAATTTTCTCGATTTGGAATTTAAAATAAATTTGTGACTTGGGACACCATAAATTATCCCAAGTGGCGACTCTGAAATAATTAAATAATCCCATTTCGATTAATGTCACTTAAATATAAAAAACTCCCAATTCCCCTTGGCGGTAAAAAAGGAGGTGTGACACCTTCTCAACTTTCCTTAAACGTAAGCTATTACTTTTCCTGGTTTTCTGCCTCCTTGTTGTGTGCATACTTAGCTTATCTTAGTTCCCACGCATGCCGGAATTTTCGTGCAACTCATATGATCCCGAATATTACTTTTGACTTTACTTCCCAAATCAACTACCAACTACTCGTTGGCCCATCTCATATCAATGTTCCGCGTAATCTTTCTTGGTTTATTTCCTTTATCTTAACTTACCTTTCGCACTGGCTCCTTATTTATCAATAACATCCCAGGCAGGAACCCTTACTACCTTCCTTGACATCGTGTTTGCATGATGTTCTGGAATCATAGCATATCTGTAGGATTTGGATAAGTGAAATTTCATCCCTTTCTTATTTTTGTCGCATTCTTCCTTTACCATTCCATAGTTACTGGAATCACTTAATTCTGACTTAATATCACGTCACTCCATATTCCCCCATTTAGGGGAGTACTAAGAGTTGGAGCTACGACAATCTGCCTTTAGATGTTCTACCTCTTTATTGTTGGCATCCTTTTACATCATCGATGACCCTTACTTTCCTTGCAGTAATCCTTCTGTACCAAAGATAACGAAATTCCTTACTCACGAGGTGACAATTACTATAACTGACACATACAGTCTCTTAAGCTTAATTTTGCTCACATTGCTTACTTTAGGGAAGCGTCTTCCTGAATGACCATTCTCTGAATTTCTCATGAATCTTTATCTGTTGTCCATTCTATTATTGCCGGTACGAAATCTGAAATTCTCATGATGTCGACCATTATAAAATCACTAAATCCCTAATTCATGTTTACTTTATCTTGTTCACCAGCCCATACTGATCTCTATTATTTTGGGGTCCAGCTTTTCCTATTGGTAATCACGTTAGAGTCACGAGCTTACTTCTCGAAATGAGGATATGACTTCATGGCCTATACTCTTTTGTTATCTTAAGGCCTATCACCTCTCCCCTCTTCCTTCACCTGACTATGGACCCGGTAATACCGTCATCTTTTTGATCTACCGTTTTCATCCATGTATCCCATCTTACTCATAATTCTTCCTTATCTCTTTTCTCATTACTCTGCTAATATTTCTGCCTATCCCTTTCTTGTGAAAACTTCAACAAGACATTCTTTTTCTTTTTGCTCCCCTTGCTTCATCCATCGGCTCTTCGGGTTGCTCAACGTCCTCTCTCTACTAGGGACGAGAGTCATACTAAGGTAATATTTGTCCCTTCTAGGCTTTCAGTGCCTATCTTCTGATTTTTTTTCCGATCATGCTAGTATTCACATCTAATTGTAATATTCTGGAGTGCACCATCTGGGGGTCTCACGAGAAGATCTATTAGAATATTTGTAATACCCTTCGAAAATGTCAACTAACACAAACAATCCATTCACCATTTTGGGTTAGTCTAACCCCAACCGGATTCTGATGTTCCGTCCTTTTCTCTACACCTGTTAGCCACCATAGGGCATAACTGAGATGGGTACGGCCAATTGTACATACCTCTGTTACTGTTGAATATAACTCTAAAAGCTTATATTCCTCTGCCTGAATTATAAACACTGTTAACCTTCATTAACTTGGCGCCTCGTACTCTTATTCATCTTGCTTCTTTTGCTTGTTGAAACTTGTATTTATCTTCTGAATCGTTCATTTTCTTTCATCATAAAGGTGGATAGGTATTCTTGCCTCAAGACTCCTTATCAAGAGGCTTACACCTTTCAGTACGCACATGATCTACTGAAGACCTCACATTTACTTATCATAAGCATGATGCAAAGTCCAGTTCCTCTGAATCAACTCTTCCATAGCCATATCTTTTACCAACCGTCTTTCTGGATATAGGTATCGTCTTATTACAAATAAAATAGAATTTAGGAATCTGAATTCTTACAACTGAGCTCTACCACTCCATCTAGAGTAAGAAGAAAGAGTGACAGTCCTAAATGCTCTGTAGCCACCTGCTTATAAGTGTGGTGCACGACACACCGATAAACAAGACTCTGCTAGACCGGCTTGTAGACTCCCTAGGACAGAACTACTCTGATGCCACTTTTGTCATGACCCAAACCGATGGGCTGCGACGGGCACTCGGTACCTTACTTAACTGAGTACCAACATAACATATTTTTCTTATTGTACTTTCGTTGGCAAATGGGCCAAACGGGCCGTCATGGGCTAACCAGAATAGACATAGGGGAATACTCAATATAGGACGACCCAATCTGATATATAAAAAATCATACATGTGACATACGGGACTATAAGGCCAACATGATCATTTGTAAACTCAAAACATAGGCCGGCAAGGCCATACAAGCATCCGTATACATGACATATGTCTACAAGCCCCTAAGAATACATACTTATCATAAAGGTCGGGATAGGGCCCCACCATACCAAAAAATACACGTCTAAATTATACTGACTAAACAAGCAACTCCGGAGCAAATGGAGTGTACCAATATCTTCCGCTGAGCTGATAGCCTACTTGGAGGACTCTCGACCTGTCTATCAGGACATGCGGTCATGAAACGCAACATCCCCAGGCAAAAGGGATGTCAGTACGAATAATGTACCGAGTATGTAAATAAGTACATAAAAGACATGGAAGAAATATAGAGTAAATGACTCAACCTGTAAGTCCGGATAACTCGGTAAATCATGAAATACTTATAGTGTCATGCATATGCATATGAATGTCATATCATGCATAGGTACATGTGTTCAAATATCATCAAGCCTCTGAGGGCATCCCATCATATCATCTCGGCCACTGTGGGCAAAATCATCAACGTATACCAGCTGATCGGGTGGTGGTGCGTATATAACGCCATAATCTTTCCCATATCCCATATACATATAATATACATATATATACGCGTATATAATGCCATCTAGTCATGGGTCAATGTGCATGTATAAATGCATGAAATGCATATGAAATACGTTAATAAAATCTCTCGGTACGTCATAAGACCATTATGACTCTGATTAATATCATGAAATAAACTTTACCAACTTATGTATTTTTGAGACCCATGAACAAATGATAGAATAATATGACATATGGGAGAATAAAAATATATACATCTCTAGCATTTCTACGAATAGAGTAATTTATGGAAGTTGTGCATTTGCTTGTTTCGCTTGTGTCGCATAGATCATGCCAAAAAGAAAGAAGGGATAGCCTTAACATACCTGAGTCAATTCTCTTGACAATCCCTCTAACACACGCTAATTGCGGCAAAACACGTGACGACAAGATCGGAATAGGGAAACTCCGTATGATATTCTTGAGAAAGATTATACCGGGCTTCCTTAGAATTGCATTTTACGCTATTGTAACATTGTAAATGTTTATAAGAATTCCCCCTGAGAAAGGGAATTCCATCCGTTAGCTAATTATGGACCTTAATGAATTAGGGAGATAGTTTGTTTTATCAAAGAGAGTGGGCCCCCACTTTTAGGGTGACTAAGCTTCAAAACCCTTTAGATATGCCTCCTTAAATTTGTGAGTAAAGAGTCTTTCATCTCATTAAACCTTGCTGCCACATTGGTTCCTCAAGTTTATCCAACAAACTTTATCCATAAATTTCCAATTACATGTTAATTTCTCATTAAAAATTAATAATTAAGCAATAATCACCCGATTATCCTCATAATTAGGAATTATCTCAAATTACTTAAAATACTACTCACTCTTAACACACTTTGTACATCTTACTATTATGGTCATGTGGTACCTTGTATGGCACTAGTCCGTAAGTACCAGGTATTATAGCTCGGACCGTATTTTATCCCAAATTAACGAACTTCGACAAAACTCATTTTCTTCGACCGCTTACCCTCTCGCCTTCACAAATATACTCATCACTTGTTTGAAATAGCATAATGCTTACAATCTCACAATAATCTCATTCCCGAACTTATGTCGACTTACTGCGAAACTTAAATATACAAAAATGCGGGAAGTAACATCTCATTTTCGAGCTTCCATCAACTTACTTATGGCATACTTTCACGTATGAAACATGGGATGTAACACCGGAGCCCCCTGTTGCAGCCACTGCCAGGGGTAGAGGCCAAGGCCGAGGTCGAGCCAGAGGCAGAGCTCAGCCTAGAGCTCGTGCAGAAGCACCCACTATGGAGCCTCAGATTGATCGTGAGGAGGAGATCCCAGTTCAAACTGCACCAGTCAGGCCCGCTCAGGTTTCGGAGGGATTTATAGCCACTCCCATGCTTTAGGACGTTCTAGTCCTCTTGGTGGGACTTATGTAGAGTGTGGCCCAGACCGGTGCATTTCTGGTAGCACCAGCTGTTTCTCATTCTTGGGTAGGATCATAAATTCCCGCTACTCACATTCCGATGAAGATGACTCCCATATATCGGACTCCAGTAGTTCCGCCAATTAGGGTAGTTCAGCCTATTGTTGCTACACAGACCTAGGAAAGGCCCGCTATGTCTTCTAGGGATTGATGAGGTTGGATAAGTTCAAAAAGCTCTTCCATATTCACTTTAGTGGTGCCCCTTCTGAGGACCCATAAAATTATTTGGACCGTTGCTACAAGGTGCTGAACAACATGGGTATTGTTTAGTCCAATGGGGTATACTTTTTAGTGTTTCAGATGACCGGTTCAGCCAAGTGATGGTGGCAGGATCATGTACGGAGCAGACCAGCTGGTTCACCGCCACACACATGGGATCAGTTTTCGCAGTTATTTCTGGAGAAGTTTATTCCTTTCACTCTAAGAGAGGAGTACCGCAGGCAGTTCGAGCGCCTTCAGCAGGGTAACATGAGTGTTACTTAGTATGAGATCGGATCTTTGGACCTAGCTCGTAATGCAGTTATCTTACTCCTTACTGAGAGGGAGAGAGTGAGGAGATTCATTGATGGACTTACTTTCAGTATTAGGCTACAGATGGCCAATGACCAGAGATGATATTTCTTTCCAGAAGGTTGTAGAGATTAGATGGATCGAGATGGTTCGTGGTCAGGATAGGGGGCGATATCTGAGAAGAGGCCTCGTCATTTCAGTGGCTTCAGTGGTGCCTCATATGGAGGCAGAGGTTTTTTCGGTAGATGCCATCCTCTCAGGCCGATTCAGTCAGCTCTCCAAGCAACCCACAGTGCTTTTGGCAGCCGTAGTTTATATGGCTATCGACCCGAGAAGCCGGCCTAAAGTGCACCTTCGGCTCCCATCACTGCACCGCTGATTCAGAGCTATCACGGTGAGTACCCGGGCCGTCAGGGTCAGCTTCAGCTTCAACAGCCGAGGGCTTGTTATACATGTGGAGATCCGAGGAACGTTGCTAGATTTTGCCCTAGGTTACAGGGCGCCGTGCCACCACAGAGTTATCGTTTCATGGTTTTGACACCGGTTGCTCCACCACACGCTCAGCCAGCTAGAGGCGGGGTTCGGGCTGCTAGAGGTGGAGGTCAGGACATTAGAGGTGCAGGTCAAGCCATTAGAGGTGGAGGCCAGCCAGCTAGAGGTCGCTCGAGAGGTGGAGGCTGGGGCCCATCCCCATTTTTATGCATTCCCAGCCAGTTTGATAACCCTCACTTATTGGTGTTGAAGGACACGGTGCAGCGGGGTGGTGCAAAGTATGTTGTGATTGGTGATGATGGGGTTATACGACTTCAAGTCCGGATTTGTGTTCCTAATGTTGATGGGTTGAGAGATTTGATTCTTGAGGAGGCACACAATTCACACTATTCTATTCACTTAGGTGTCAAAAAGATGTGCTGTGACTCGAAACAACACTATTGGTGGCGCAGAATGAAGAAAGACATCGTTGCTTATGCATTTCGGTGCTTGAATTGTCAAATGGTGAAGTATGAACATCAGAAAAAGGGTGGACCGACTTAGAGATTAGAGATACTGGAGTGGAAATAGAAGCGCATCACTATGGACTTCGTGGTAGGCTTGCCACGGACCTTGAAGTATGATGCAGTCTGGGTTATTGTGGACCAGTTGACTAAGTCCACACATTTCATTCCGGTGGCGGCCACCTATTTTTCAGAGAGGTTAGCTCGGATTTATATTCAGAAGATTATCTGCCTACACGGCGTGCCCATTTCCATCATTTTTGATCGGGGCACACAGTCCACATCGCATTTTTGGAAAGTTGTGCAGCGTGACTTGGGCACGCGGGTTGAGCTGAGCACAACGTTTCATCCTTAGACAGACGGATAGTCCAAGCGCACCATTCAGATCTTAGAGGACATGTTACGTGCTTGTGTTATGGATTTTGGAGGTTAATGGGACCAGTTCTTACCTCTTGCAGAGTTTGCCTACAACAACAACTACCGATTGAATATTCTGATGGCGCCATATAAGGCCTTATATGGGGGGCGATGTCATTCGCTGATTGGTTTGTTTGAGCCCGAAGAGGCTAGGTTGTTGGGCACCGATTTAGTTCGTGATACTATGGAAAAGGTTAAGTTGATTCAGGATCGACTTCGTACAGCTCAGTCTAGGCAGAAGAGTTAGACTGGAAGGTTCGAGATGTAGCTTATATGGTAGGAGAGAGGGTTTTGCTCAGAGTTTTGCCTATGAAGGGCGTGATACGGTTTGGGAGGAAGGGCAAGTTAAGCCCTAGGTATATTGGGCCATTTGAGATTTTAGAGAGTGTCGGGGAGGTTGCCTACAAGCTTGCATTGCCTCCTAGCTTACCAGTAGAGGTTGCCTAGAAGCTTGCATTTCCATGCTTCGTAAGTATCATGAGGGCATCTCGCATGTTTTGGACTTCAGCACGGTTCAGCTTGATGGGAATTTAGCATATGAGGAGGAGCCGGTGGCTATTCTAGCCCCGCAGATTCGTCAGTTGAGGTCTAAGAGTTTTCCTTTCGTGAAAGTGCAATGGAGAGGTCAGTTGATCGAGGTAGCTACGTGGGAGTCCGAGTCTGATATGCGGAGTAGATAACCACACCTTTTCACCAGTCCAGGTACTTTTCTATGTCTGTTCGAGGACGAACGCTTCTTTCAGAGCTGGAGAATGTTATGACCCGTTAGGTCATTTGGAGTACTAGCCCTTAATTTTGTGTTCCGAGACTTAACTCATTTTACACTATTTCTCAACCCTAAACACTTTAGAGGCGATCTTTCACGAGAATTTTCTTCCCAAAATCATTGGATGCAACTTTAATCCATTTTTTGTCAATTACCCATTACTTTTTGTATTTTCAACATCAAATCTAGGATTTCATGGTTGAAATTAGGGAATTTGTAGAATTCAGATGTAGACCTCAAATTGAGGTCGGATTTCAAAACGAATCACATAGCTGGGCTCGGAGGTGAATGGGTAATTGGATTTTGATGCGAACCTCGAGTTTTGACCAAGCGGGCCCGGGATTAACTTTTTAAAAAATGATCAAAATTTAACCTTTCTCATTGATGGGTAGTTTCTAAAAGCTTATTTTGAACCATTTGATCGATAATTTGCTAGATTTGGTTGGTTTGAAGGCTTGTTCAAATGGCAAAGCCGTGGTTGATTGATTGCTTGCTTGGGTTGAGGAGTGAGGTAAGTATCTTGGTTAATCTTGACTTGATGGATTAGGACTTTTTGGTCTATTTGCTACGTGTACTATATGTGAGAATGACGTATATGTAAGGTGACGAGTACATATGCGTTGTTATTGGGTTAAAGCATGCAGGTGGAAATTATTTCTTAGTTCTAAGTTGTTTATTTGACTTGTTCTCCATGCTTGTTAGATTATTACTTTTAATTATTCGTCTCATATCTATTGTTTATTGTGAAGATGTTGGGAACTTTTGAAAGTTGAGTTTGTTATCGTGACTCTATAATTGAAGTGAAATTATTTTCCGCCTTGCATATATTATTTGGATTTGTATTGTTGATTGGTGAGGAAGATTGAAAAGAACGAAGGGTGTTGCCGTGCCTTATTTCCATTCGTTAACATATATTGAGAGATTGAGAGAGTAAAAGCATGAAGGGTAATGCGGTGCCGGTGCGTAAAAGCATGAAGGATGATGCCGTGCTATTTTATTTATGATATCACATGGTGAGGACGAGAGTAAAAGTACGAAGGGTAATGCCGTGCCATCTTTATTGCATTACCTCATTTGATTCTCGGATTTGTGATTTACTCGGTTTTAGGGTTGCTTATTTCAGAAGGTGTTATTTTGTGATTTCATACTTGCCGTTTTTATGATATTTCCCAATTAGCATGTCCCCTCCCAGTTAATATTTTATCGTTCTACTTGTTATTTTTATACTTTGTATATATGTCTGTACATGATTTTACGTAGGTGTCTTGTCATAGCCTCGTCACTACCTCGTCGAGATTAGGCTCGACACTTACGGAGTACAATGAGTCGGTTGTACTCATGCTATACTTCTGCACTTCTTATGCAGATACTGGTGTTAATCCTAGCGGTGTTTAGAGGTATTCTGCTAGGACCCAACTACAGCCCTGAGGTCACCTTCTTTATCTATTCTACTGTTTACCTAGATTCAAACAGTTGTGTTTATTCAGACTTTATCTGTAGCACTCTAGACGCTTATGTATTCGTCACTCCAGTTTCTAGGATTGTGTTTAGATTACGTTGTTCAGTAGTATGTCACTTTATTTCAGACTATTCGGTTGTTATTGTTAACATTTTGATTTAAACTCTTAAGAATTGGTTAAAATAACCTAGCTAGCATTGGCTTGCCTAGCACACTACTAGAAATCCGGTAATTAGCGACCAAAAAGACCGACCAACTTTGGTCGGTTATGGCCAATTACCGACCAAAATGCGACCAAATACGCTTGAACGGTATTTTGGTGGTCACTTTAGTATATCGACCAAAGTTGGTCGGAAATTACCGACCAACGTTGGTCGGTAAATTAAATTCAAAAACAAAATATTGCAAAAAAACACCGACCAAAATTGGTCGGTATTTAATTATGTAATCAAAAGATTCACCGTCTGGGAATCGAACCGGGGTGTGTATTGTGGCAGGATACTGTTCTACCACTAGACCATTGGTGCTTTTTGTTTTAAGATTGTCTTTTTTATTTATGTATACTCTTTAATTTTATTTTCGCACGAAAATAACCGACCA
>NW_017672182.1:136299-155323 GCF_001879085.1 Nicotiana attenuata
GGCGTATCTTATTTTCTAAGTTCAAGCAAAATTTACTACTCAATTACGGGCGTAGTCGAGTTCGAGCAGGCTCTCATCGAGGACTAGTTGCAAAGGCCTTAGGGCTATCTTTATTTTTAGATGATCGAGCAAACATTTACCCAATTGCTGAATCCAAAGGTTACCTGAGTTCGAGAGAATTTTCACTCGAGCGCTACCAACGAAGCCTAAAAGGGCTAGACACAGCTCTCACTTAACTCGGACTCGGAAATCCCGATGACCTAAGTTCGCATCAAATCAATCCGAGCTTAGTCCTAGGGATAGCAAAGGACTTTAAAAAGCGTCATATTGATCAAACAAAAAACCTAAGGGTTTATTATTATTATATTCCGGATCCGGTGCTCGGACCAATCGTTAGAGTCGTACACTTGGATTTTTCACAAACGAAAGCAGAATAAAGTTCGACACAAATCAAAGGCAAAACGAAGAAATTCTTATATTAGTAAAAGATGCTTTACAAAGCCCACGAGGGGCCCTTACACCGAAACAAAGAAGCGAAAAACAACAGCCAAAGGGCCTAATCTACTTTCGAGGGATTGTTCCCAAGGGCGACATCCTCGAGAAACTTTCTCTCAGGGACTTCATTTCGATCTTTAGAACGTTGTCTTCGAGAACCTCCTCCGAAGCAGCAATAGATGAAGAAAAGGCTATAGCCTATCAAAGAGCAAAAGCTTTTGACAAGCAAGGAAAATTGTGGCCTGGTGAAAAGCTTGGCGAGTACGGGTCTCGTCAGCACTACTATTGTGAAGCCACTTCTTGAGACATTGCACCGGTGTGGGATGCAAAAGTTAGTAGATAGTGCCACCTCACTCCATGGAAAGCAAAAGGAATGAAGCGCCACACCAGGTTGAAGTTAAGAGATATGAGCAGCGGTTTACAATCCACATATCTTCTGATACGGGAAGAATCTGATGCCCTCCTCTCATCGATTCGGGCCAACAACAACAACAACAACAATTCAGCATAATTCCTTTTAGAGGGGAAGGGCTTCGAAGAAGAGCCAGGGCATGACTAATAAGGTTGCTGCCTTATGACCTTATGGTCATAGGTTTGAACCATAAGAATAAGAGATCAGAAGAGGATACAGAGAAAGGGAAGGACTAAATATTGTTGAAGGAAGAATGAATGAAGCTTTGGTTTCAGAAATTCCTTATTTATAGAGAAATGGCGACAAAACTGACGGTGCATTCAATGTTTTTGGGGAAACGGACCGGCAGTGCAGTCAATGTTTTTTGGGAAACGAACCAGCGGTGCATTCAATGCTTCTGGGGGAATGAACCGACAGGACGTTTCGAGCGCCTACGTCGCAAGCGGACGTCATCACGGGAGGTTCAAGAAAATTGAAGTCAAGATTGTTTCTTATCTTTTCATTCTAAGAAACGCGGGGACTATCTCTATACGGTCAAAATCGGAGAGTTCGACTTTAGGGCTACTGTGGCACTCCAAGGCCCGACCTCGAGGAGCTCGAAGTGGAATTTGAAAGAGGACCCCGAGGTGCTTCCCTCGAGGGGGCATATCGAAGGTCAATCTCGGAGCAGCGCAAGTCGGTGATCGTCATGGAAAGGCGGGAAACCCCCGAAGGCACACGATGAGGACTGACAGAGTCCGCAAGAATAGTACAAATCCGTACTAAGCCGTTATACAACTCTACTAGTAGCATTTCTTCGTCATTTATTAGACATGTACTGTGTTGGGATTCACCTCTCCTATATAAAAGGGACCCTTGTCATTTTGTAAGCATATGATACATTGATTAATATACAACATTCTCTGCTCTCTTTACTAAAACGACTGTTCTTCACATCATTGTTCTTCATTTATTGCTCATTATTAACCGCAAAAAGGCCATCTTTGAAGCTTCATTATCATTGTTTCTTCATCAATAAGCTCACTACCAACTGCCCTAAGCAAGCCTCGAAGCCCCTACTCCCGCCGGCTCGAGGCTCGGTTTTGTGACATCTTTGGTTTGCTTTCCTTATTCTCTTTATTTACACTTAGAATCTATTGCCTAACAACTAGTATTAAAATAAATCACGTATTTTTAGTGCCACAAAATCAAATATAATTATCATTACCATTTTCAAGGTAAACAGAAGGACATACTACAAATTTAACCTACCTTTCTTTATTTCATTTTCCCCAACGTTTTATTGCTCCATGTCCACAACTTTTTGAAGGGGTTTTCCTCGCTAATACATGGCACGTGAATCATATTTGATTTGGGGGGGGGGGGGGGTAGAGTTGGTGTATACGGTCAAAATCCTATGCCTCCGATTTATAGGCTCGAAGGTCTATCCTAGGCCCAAGTCCGGGCAAGTTCGAGTTCGAGCCCGGTGGATCAGATTCGAGCTCGAAAATAGAGTGCAGTGCTCGAGAGATAGGAGTACGAGGAGTCCCAAACGGGTTTTACCGGCAAGGTTTTTAACGAGGCAACAACTATATGCTACCTTAGGAGGACTCAACAGTATCCAAGGCTTCTTTTCAATCAACCTCGACTACTAGGGGGCATCACCATCAAAGGTCATATTTTCGAGGAAAATACTTCACGCCAAAGAGGACCTCGATAGAAAAACTTTGTAATGGGCCAAATGGTCAGAGGAACCGTGTTCATATAGAATAGTCGAGCCTCGACGGCAACATGTACGCATGTTTCAATTATTTGAAGAAGCTTCCTATTTATATCAAAAACACTTTGTGTCTCAAGGAAGTCTACTATTATATGAGATCTACACTTATAATCCTAAGGGAAACGGCTCAAGGGCCAAATCACGAATGCAACCCCGAAATACTCGGGTACTGTCATCGACAGTCAACTAGCCCGAGCCATCGAAAACTCGGACTCATAAGACCTCAAAGAGGCATCCCCGCGAAATAAAGGCTAAGGCCAATATACTCAGGGATTAACTTTTCAAACAAGTTCGAAAAGTTATCGAGAAACAAGTCCAAGAGACATATCCGAAGGATACGGCCAAATTAAGGGCTACGGCCATACTAAAGACTGTGGTCATATAAAAGGCTACGGCCAAAATAATGCGGCTCGGAGACGTCCGACTTCCGCTATAAATTAAAGGCCTTCAAACACTTTGAAAAAACCGGTTAAATCAGGCTACCCTCGGTAAAAGCAAAGAGGGCTTCGATAAATTCAGCCCTCGAATAATCTAAAGGCTTCGATAACATCAGCCTTCGAAAAAACCTCAAGAGGTATTCGATTATGTTTACACAAACAAACTATTGATAAGGTTCCGATTCATCGAACCTCCAAAAAACCCAACGGGTACAAAAAAACAAACTCTAAGGCATGATTAGAATTTTCACTAAGTCTTTTAGCCGAAAAGAGGAAAAAATTATATAGCAATCCTAGAGGACGAATTGCCCAATGTAAAGAGCCTAAGGGCCAATTTAAAAGAGCCTAAAGGACAAAATATATAGAGTACGAGTCCTTGATCTCACTCAACTCGGGCTCAAGAGTCCTAACATCTCGAGCTCATAACAAATTAAACTTAGCTCGAAGAATAACGAAACCTTAAGGGGTATTATATTGATCAATAAAAACTTAAGGGTTTATTATGTTCTTGGTCCAAACCAGCACTCAAACTGATCATTTGAGTTATATTATCGAAATATTCCGCAAATAAGAGCAAAATGAAACTCAACACAAAAATGAGATAAAAAGGTCCTTTTGTATTCCCAGAAGATGATTACAAAAGATATTTACCCAAGGGATACTTGCACCAAAAAAAAATACGAAAGCAAAATAAGGAAACCTAAATCTACTTCGGGGCCACATCTTCGGCAGCTGCATCATAAGGAGCAGCATCTTCGAGAGCCTTACCCTCGGGGACTTCATCTTCGTCTCCTCCACTCTCGGAGCCACTGGCTGAATTATCCTCATCGGAAAGCAAAGCGACAACCTTTTCTTCCAAAGTCTTCGCCCTTTCAATATCGACTGAGAGATCGAAGCCGCGAGAATGTACCTCCTCGAGGGTTTCCCTCTCGGACGGCCGCCTAGCATGGTCGAATGCACATGATAACTTAACTTCGGCCGTAGTGGAGATCTCCTTTGCCCTGGTATTAGCTGCTTCAGCATCGGCTCGGTACAAAGACATAATCGCCTCAACAACAGATTTGGCCTTGGCTAGCTCAGCAGCGAATTTAGCTTTGAGCTTCTCGATTTTGCAGCCTCGAGCCAGGCTCTCCTCCCTCACGCTTTAAAGCTGGAGTTAGGGTGAAAGCAGCTGCTCTTGAAGGGTTTCTTTTTCATAGGCAAGATTGTCCATGCCTTGCCTCCACCCCAAGGTTTCGGCCTCCTTCACCTTGAGCTCCTCTTGGAGCTGCTCCGCCAACTCGCCCTTTTGGTGAAACTGTAAAATAAAATTGTTAGAAGACAAATCGGGCTAATCCATAACAAAACTTTGGAGGGAACATTACCTTTTCGGTGAGCTCGGTCTTTTCTTGGCAAGCCTTTGTCAGTTCGACCCGAAGATTGCTGATCTCCTCTTTCTTGACATAGAGGGTTTTAAGACTGTCCATCTCTTCCGAGATCTTCTTAAGCTTGGCCTCACATCGAGCAAGATCGGCTCGAGACTTGGAAAATGCCTTTTTATGGAGTATCACAGCCTACACAAAAGGGGAAAAAGTTAGACTAAGAACACCAAAGACAAAGCGCAAGCGTAATTCTAAAGGACAAAGTACTCACTTGTTTGAAGAGCCGACGAGCCCCATCGAAGATGAAAGAAGCATCTGGTTCGCGGCCGTCTTCAATCCCTGCAAGGTATTCTCGAAAAATATCTTGCCCTTTGTGGCCCGCCCCCACATCAGAAGTTCTCATGTTCTGAGCGTCTCGGATTTGCCCCTCGGAGAACTCGGGACCAGGCGGCGACTCATCCATGTTGATCACCCCTAGCGACCCACTCACAATGTTTTCTTCTATTTGAAGGGCCTCGGGACCAGATCCCTCGACCTCGCCCTCCAAATGGCCTCCTAGACGAGGTACCTTTTTGCTGCCCGATGGCTCGGGGACTTTGCTTGAACTCCCTTCGAAGATCTCTTCAGCTCTAGAATGAACCACATCAACCACCACCGGTTCGACAGACTTCGAAGCACCGGTCTTTCCTCTTTTACGAGCTACCAACAGGCAGTCGTCATCTTCTTCCTCCTCCTGATCTCGAAGGCGTTGGGCCGTTTCCGGAGATAAGGCCACCGTATCAGCCTTCAACTTTCGAGCCGCACTTTTCTTGGACTTCGAGGGATTTGCAGGCGACTCCCTTTTTCTTATCTTTTCTTTAGAAGGCTTCGGGATCTCTTCTTCACTAGCCGGGGCCGGCCGCATAGCAATGGCGTCTCCGAGACCTGCATAAAAGCGAAGTAAGTATTCCACTAAGGAAGTACAAGTAAACGAACAAGAGAACTCACCATGATTTTTAGCCTCCCATCGGCCCTTGGCCAAATTTCGTCAGCAACGCTCCGAATATGAGGAAGTGGAAGCCAGTTTTCGGACCCAGCCTTCGAGGTCTGGGACCGCACCAGGAAACCAAGCAGTAACTGCGCCATCGGAAAGGGGTTAGACCAAGGGAAAAGATAAAGTCGAGAAAAAGAAGAGAAAACAGGGTATAAAGTTACTATGTACTTACGATTCATGTTCCATTCCTCGGGGAATGAAATCCTCTCAGCAGGAATCAAGTCAGAAGTCTTGACTCGGAAAAACCGGCTCATCCATCCTTGGTCTTTGTCCTCATCGATGCTGGAGAAGAGAGATTTTGAGGATCGGCGTTGTAGTTTTATCAAGCCACCTCGATAAAGTCGAGGACTATACAACCTGATCAAATGGTCGAGGGTGAAAGGCATATCCTCGACCTGGCTCGAGAAGAATCTGATCTAATGAACGATTCGCCAGAATGAAGGGTAGATTTGGCCAAGCGTCACTTGGTATCGTTGGCAGAAGTCAAGAATAACTGGATCTATGGGACCCAGAGCTGGATTTGCAGGGCCCAGCGTGAATGGGTAGGTATACACGCTTAAATACCCCGCTATATATGTAGTGATATCCTCCTCAGGGAAGGAATCACTACGTCTTTGTTCTCCCACTTGCAGTCCTTCTTTACTTGCTCGAGCTCGTCCTTGGTTATCAAACAGACGTATTGAGACAAGGGCTAGCATCGGCCTGGTGTCGATACAGGTTTCTCGATCTTGAAATGGGATGTTATTTCACACGGCGGAGGAACGCACTTCTCAATACGAGGTGGCACTACCGCTTTACTCTTGGTCGGTCGAGAAGATGAAGAAGCTTTTTCTTTTTGGGAAACCTATTTAGATGTCTTAGACATTGTGATACAGAAATTCAAGAAAACAGAGAAGGTTGATGATGAAGTAAGAGCAAATAGAAGAGAAGGGAGAGTTCAGGGAAGTTGAAAGGGCTAATGAAATTTTGAGAACAATATGAGAATAAAGTTTGCAAGACTATGAAGTTAATCTATTTATAGAGGTTATTTAAGCGTACTGAGGAAGCCAAATAGCCGACCATCAGTCGCCTCCAATTAATGACTTTGGGATCCGCACGAAAAGCAACCTTTCAGTCACTTCAGCCGCTAACATCACGAGATTGACACCAGGATCAAGGCGCCGAAGATTAAATCATTTCTTATCGACCTACCCTAAGAAACGCGGGGACTATCTGTATACGGTCAAAATCATATGCCTCCGATTAATAAGCTCGAAGGTCCATCCTAGGCCCATGTCCGGGCAAGTTCGAGTTTGTCACGACCCCAATCCCGGTTGTGATGGCGCCCAACACTAATCTAGGCAAGCCCGACCAATTAAATACCCTCAACCCAAATATGCAATCCGTTAACAAATAATACGATTAAAATAGCAAATATCAAGGTTCCAATCCGAATCTAAATAAAATAGTACGGAAAATAATAGCGAATATCCAAACATTTCCCCAATAGATCTGGAGTCACGAGTCTAGAGCCTCTAAAAGTAACAGAGTAATATATCCATAGTAATAAAGAAGTCTAGGATATGGAAAGATAAATGAAATAAAGGGGAGGAGTCGGGTCCTGATGTCAGGCAGCTACCTCAACAACTCCTGAAAATAAACTTCACGAAAACAGCAAACAGCTCCACTAAGTCTCCGGAGCACCTGAATCTACACACATGGTGCAGGGAGTAAAGTGAGTACTTCCAACTCAGTGAGTAATAAACATATATAATGGTTGAAAGTAAGAAATTCCGAAATATTACAATATAAAGCTATAATCAGCGATTCAGCACATTAAACGGTGGAACAACAGCAATACCAGGACAAGTAAGACAAATAGGTATAAATGCATGAATGCAATGCAATGCACATGACCGCAGCGGCGCGCAGCCCGATCCATTTGGGTACCCGCGCTCACTGTGGGGGTTCAGACTCCGAGGGGCTCCTACAGCCCAAGCACAATATCATCGTAGCATTCGCTGCGGCGTGCAGCCCGATCCATACTCAGTCCAGATATATATATGCATGCAAGCCACTCGGGCACATTTAAAATTGTTCATTTTTAGTTTCAATTATTAGGAATTATAGAGCTATGTGTTTAAACCTTTATTTATTTACTAAACATTTCGAAGCAGTGTCTAACTCAGGACTGATATCATGAAATATTCTAAGCATCATGGAAACAGTGATAAGGATCCCTGAAGGATGCAAATGATAGGCACAAAGCCCCAAACATATTCATAAAATCCGAGTAGGATGATTACCAAACAGTTTCTAGTCAGAAACACAGTACGAACATCAATCGGAATGGACTAGGCCAAAATCCCCAGTCACAATCGACCCCACACTCGTCATAGAGTACGTGTCTCGCCTCAATATAGCGTCACAATGTGATATACCGGGGTTTCAAACCCTCAGGTCATCATCTACATCTATTACTCACCTCAAGCCGGCCACAAGTCTAGCTTGCTATGCCTTTGCCTTTCGAATCAACCTCTTCGCACGCCGAATCTGATTAAAACCACAACGAATACATTACAATAGGCTAACGAAACATAACCCAATCGAAAAGACTCGAAAAATACCAAAATTCACGAAGTTGGCAAAACCCGAGTCCCGGGCCCACTTCTCGAAAAATTACGAAATTTACATCACTGGATTCCTCGTCTCGCCACGAGTCCACACATACCAATTTTACCAAAATCGGAGTTCAAATGCCCTTTCAAAACCCGTTTTTACATCACGGCTTTCCAAGCCCTAGCTTGACCCGTTTTTGATGAATTTTCCACAGTTTACATGTAATTTCTACCATAAACTCGAATAATTAGGCCAAGAGACTTACCTCCAATTGGTTCTCAGTCAAAACCCTCAAAAATTCTCGCCCAAAGCTCTCCAAGTTGCTTAAAAATGGTAGAAACCAACTCTTGTTCGCGGATGAAATTTAATATTTTAAACCCTTCTGTCAACAGTCGTTTTTCGCTTCTGCGGTCCCGCTTCCGCTTATGCGGGACTGCTTCTGCGGCCAACATCCCGCTTTTGCGGATTTTCATTAAAAACCCAACGTCCGCTTTTGCGTCTCCTCATCCGCTTCTGCGAACCACTCAAGACCGCTTCTGCGATTTATAGTCCGCTTCTGCGGACTCGCATTTGCGAACAATGTTCCGCTTTTGCGGAAACACTCCACCAGGCTACGAACCGCTTCTGCGCTCCTTTACCCGCTTCTGCGGAACCGCTTCTGCAGAACCGCTTCTGCGGTCCATTTCTGCAGAAGCGGAAATACCAGATGACAACAGCAACAGACCTGCAACACACCTCAAAACCTCTCGTTCAACCACCCGAATTGCCCCCGAGGCCCCCGGGACCTCAACCAAAAATACCAATACATTCTAAAACCTCATTCAAACTTGTTCTCATCCTTAAAACACATCAAACAACGCTAAAACCATCAAATCACATCGAATTCAAGCCTAAGTTTCTTAAAAACTTCCGAGTTACGCATTCGATCAAAAACCCAACCAAACGACGTCTGAATGACCTGGAATTTGCACACATATCCAAAATCACCTAACGGAGCTACTGCAACTCTCAGAACTCCATTCCGACCCTCGTATCAAAATCTCACCTATCCACCGGAAATCGCCAAAATGCCAACTATGCCAATTCAAGCCTAATTCTACTCCGGACCTCCAAAATCACTTCCGATCGCACTCCTAAGTCACAAATCACCTCCCGGAGCTAACCGAATCACCAGAATTCACATCCGAGCCTTCTAACTAATAACTCAACGTTCGGTTGACTTTTCCAAACCAAACCTTCCTTAAAGAGACTTAGTGTCTCATTTCCTATCCAAACCAATTCAATTCAACTCTAACTCACCCGTTGCGGATAATAAAACATGAAAGAGCAATAAATGAGGGAAACAGGGTTGTAATACATGAGACGACGGGTTGGGTCGTCACAGAGTTCGAGCCCGGTGGATCAGACTCGAGCTCGAAAATAGAGTGCAGTGCTCGAGAGATAGGAGTACGAGGAGTACCAAGGCTGAGTATGCTCGACCCCGAAATAGTACCGTTATGGATTTACGACAGAATGAGCTAGATTCCTGCCACGTCCCCAAAATCATGGCGTAAATCCCCGAATAGGATTGTACGATTCCATACTAAGGCGGTTAGACAGCTGTACCAAGAATATTCCTTACTGTAAATAGAAATATACCTTATTTAGGGTTCCCCTATTATATAAAGGGGACCCCAATCATTTGTAAGGGTCATCTAATCATTGAGAAAAGAATATACTCTCTACTTTTGCCTACTGTTCATCAGAAATTCAGATTGTCCTCTAGCTCTACTTTACTTTTCTTGCTTAATTATTCTTACTGTTCCAAACCCACCCCGAGGTCACTAAGCTCGAGGTCACTGCCGCTAAGTTATATTGGTTTGATTCACTTATTTCTTTCATTTCTACATCATATTTCTTGATTATTAATTGGTATTGAATCTAATCACGTATCTTTAAAATCACAGATCAAATTTAATTGTTACTCGTATTTTCGAGGTAAACAATTGGTCCCATGGAATATTACTAATGCTCTTTTTTTCTTTCTCCTTGGCTTTCGGTTATTTGGTAAATGCAAATCCAATCTGGTCTGTTTCCAGTGGAGCACTTCTGTTTCAGTTGAAAAAAGGGTCTGTTTTGCATGTGGAGGCGAACAAGTAAAGTTTGAATAATGAATCGTGGGAATTCAGTATTTCATTCTTTCGTCCTTGTGGCTCTTTTTTCTTTAACCTTTTGTCTTGTTCATGTCCTTTAATTTCTAATTTCTGATTACCCAAATAGTTCTCCTAATACTCTTCCAAAAATTTAGAGGAGATAATCATCGACTAAGATTTCAAGAAATTAAATTTATTTTTGTAATTCAAAATGAGAAAACCATAATATTATATTGGCAGAATGGTCTAAATGGCACCTATACTTGTGCCATTTTGTCGTGCCGGTCCCCAAACTTAACAATTTGCCAATTGAACACTTACACTCCTTCAAACCGTATATAATAAACGCTTATGACCACTGACCAAGCTTATGTGGCATTGAGTCAGCTGAGTTGGACAAAATGTGTGAAATACACGCGTATAAAGCGAGTGTAAACAGTGAATTTGATTTAACACTGATCTGAGATTTAATCAAATTTTAAATCAAATTCCTTAGTGCAAATCATTGCTGTAATTCCCACAACTAACATCCAACAGGACCAACATATCAGTTTGATCACTTAAAATAACTTACAAGAAACCACTTAGGAAGCCCGGTTCTTGCCTCGACCCATTTGATCTTGTTTTTTTATTGTTTTGTTTTTCTCATAGCAATTATGAGCAGAAAATTAGAAAGAGGAAGAAGAATTTTGTATGCAAAGAAACAAAGAAAGAGAAAAAGGGAAGAAGAAGAGGAGATGTGGCAGAAGATGAAGAAAAGAGGGGAAGGTGAGAGAAAGGCTAAGGTATGGAATGGTACAGCCCCTTTTCTCTGTAATATTAGGTCAAAATTCGATTTTATTTCTCTCTGTATATATATAACACATATTTGGATAATCACTCCTTAAATTTCACTCCTCGAATTCCCCAAACCCCAATTTCTAGTTTTTGTTCCCTAAGTAATTGTAATCAAAATTCTATTTTGTTTCTCTCTTTGTAATCAATTTCTAGATTGGGGCATACACAGGTGAGAGAAGGTACAGGGTAATTGGAGACGAGAAAGAACTCACCGGCGAGAATTCCCGGTGGTCGGAGGAAACGGGAAAAGCATGATGATTTTTATGTTTGAATTTTATTTTTATTTTTGATTTTAATTATTTTTAATCTACCATGTGATATGGCATCTACAAATTATTATTTTCTGACGTGGCAGCCAACGTGGAGGAGATTGTATTACACGCACGGACATCACGGACAGCCTCCTGTCATAAGCGTTTATTATATACGGTTTGAAGGAATGTAAGGGTTCAATTGGCAAATTGTTAAGTTTGGGAACCGGCATGACAAAGTGACACAAATATAGGTGTCATCTGTCTATTATATTTAACGTTTTTTGACATAGTATTTAACTACCTTTATCTTGTTATAGAAAGTGATATCTCTCAAAGGCTAATTTCATTCTAAAATATCAAATGAATTCCAAAGAGCAATATTTTCTACAGATATGGATCAGTCAGAGGCATATCTAAAATTTTAATTTGATAGGTTCAACTGTAAAAAATTTTAACGTAAAACTCACTTTGCTTTTTTTTTTTTTAATTTTTTTTTTACATATATACCTATATGTTTCGTGTCAAAAATGGTGAGTTAGAAAACTAAATATATAGAAGAAAGACTATATCACTTTTTAAATTTGACATTGCTTAAAATCCACCCTACGCCACTTACTATTTTACATCTTTATACTCTAAAGTGGTAGAGCTAGCTAGATATCGAGAAGGCATATACAGAAAGTAAGCCTGGAAAACTAATAGTATGCGTAAGAACGAAAATGAAGTACATTTTTCACGTGGTTTAGTCCAAGATTTGCACGGCATAATGGATACTTATAATTACCAAAACCATTTGACTTCAGCTTATTAAAAAAGAAAACAAATTGTGAAGAGTTCCTCATACAATAATTTTGATGTAGAATTTTATGAGATTTTCTAATTTATTCGACCATCAGGCGTGCAAGAAGTTGTGCTACCTCCACCACACCTCTGTAATTATTTCCAATGCATGCATGCGACATGCCTAGTTTTATCTCAATCTTTTCATTTCCCTTTGTTGCCCCCTAGTGTTTTTCATTTCCTTATTACATTAATTAGATTATATATATTTTAATGGTTTAAATTTTTGTTAAATGCTTTTAGTAATTTGACCAATTAACTATAAATAATCATGGATGATCCCTGATTCTCTTACCGAATAACTAAATATTGAACCATGTGCACTATTCAACAAGCTTTGAAGAGCATGGGTGCCTATACATAGTAGTGGACCAATTCTAGAAAATATGTACATAAAATATATAGTTTGACGCAGAAATCATGGGTTTACGTGCCCCATAATTTAGGCAATAGATCCACCCCATGATGGCATGTAGCTTTATTGGTACTGGTTCAACCGAACCCAGTACTTTGATGCAGAACATAAGTATATATGTATATATACAATTTTCATAAATATTAAAAATTTTGAACCAATAATTTTAAAATTATAGGGAGTTTAGCACTAAAACATAAGATTAAACCCATTTGTAAAATGTGCATCCAACAGCCGAAGGCCGGCATCAAGATGAAGTCACAAAGCAGTAAAGATAAAAATAAAAAGAGACAATAAGGAGAAAAGATAAACACCAACAAACAAAAATTGGAAACAATTGATTGCCCATATCAATTTCTGCTATAAAAGATAGAGTGCTGGAGAGGAAATTATACTTTTTATAGTGAAGCAATATTTGATGGAAACCGTAATTATCACTTAGATATTGTTTCGTAGATATTCAGTATTGAATCGTATGGTGGTGTGGAAGAGAAATTGTCCGTCGGTATGAAGACATGGAGGTACAATAGGTGATTCTTCTCATTTGTCTAAATTTAAACGGATCAATTATGTGGCGGGAGAACAGATATATTCCGTGAAATTGTCGATATATATATAACCAGACACTTTTGTTTTAAAAATAATCAGCTGCTTAAAAATCGACAGTGATGCATAGTAGAATTTAGGGTATATGCGAATGTGATCATCACACTTGTAATACAATGTTATTATAATTTCTCTCTTGTTGGTAAAAACAATTACTTTGAGGGTGTGTTTTGTTGGGTCCATGCCCATATTGTCCAACTAAAGGCCCAATAACCTAATCTTTTTCTATTTTGGTTTTTATTCCTTTTCGGAATTGGATTCGATATTTATTCCTATTTAGAGTAGGTTTTGGCTTTAAGAGAAAGCACCACTCATAATCTATAAATAGGACAACCTTGGAGAATCATTCTATGTTCATTGGTACAAGTCTTTGAAAGACTTAAGCACATAAGAATGGTTTTTAAGAGAGCTTTCATCAAGAGAGAAGAGAGAAGAAAAATATTCGTTTTGCTGCAGATTTTATTCCGACCAATCAACTTCAAATCACGTTTCCGATTCGTTAACTGTTGGATTTGGCTGAAATTTTGACTGAGTATTTGTAACATCTTGGTCTTTGATTGAACAATGGAGATCGGATTTTGAGGTCTGTAGAATCTGATTTCGAGCCCCGAACGGCAGCTCCAGTTTTGTGACTTCTCCTCCTTCTTCAATTGATTTGTTGTTGCTCTTGTTGCTATTGTTGCTCCGTGTTTGGCAATTGCCGTATAGCCAATTTGGAGAACTTTTGTAACCCTCTTATTGTTATAGTGGAGCTTTTTGGATCTTTGTGATCCCGTGGTTTTACTTCGATTTGAAGGGTTTTTCACATTAAAGTTTGGTGTTCTTTATCTTCTTTATTTTCGGGTTTGCTTCTTCCTCGACATAACAGTGGTATCAGAGCCTTGGTTATTTCTCAGGTTGTTACGGAATGGAGGCGAATATGAGCAATGTGGTATATTTAAATGGGTGAAATTATAATGTTTGGCGAAGCAAGATGAAAGATTTGTTGTTCGTGAAGAAGATGCATCTACCCATTTTTGCAGCATAAACCCGAGGCTATATCTGATGAAGATTGGGATTTCGAGCACCAACAAGTATCTGGATATATACGACAATAGGTTGAAGATAATGTTCGCAACCATATTGTGAATGAGACACATGCGAGATCATTGTGGGAAAAGCTAGAGACTCTTTATGCTTCAAAAACTGGGAACATCAAGTTGTTCCTGCTAAAGCAATTGATGACCCTTAAATACAAGGAAGGCATTCCTATCCTTGATCACATAAATAATTTTCAAGGCGTCCTTGATCAGCTGTTTGGAATGGGAGTTAATTTTGATGATGAGATACAAGGACTTTGGCTTCTTAATACTCTGCTAGACTCTTGGGAAACTCTTCGTGTTTCTTTGAAAAATTCAGCTCCTACAGGTAAGGTGACCATGGAATATGCCAAGAGTGGTGTGTTGAACGAGGAAGTAAGGAGAAAATCTTAGAGTTCGTCCTCACAAGCAGATATCTTGGTTACAGAAGATCGGGGGAGAGATAGAACATGAGACTCGAGGAATAGAGGTAAAAGTAGAAGTAAGTCAAGGTCCAAATACCATAATATTACATGCAACCACTGTGGCAAGAAAGGACACATTAAAAGGTTTTTCCAAGAGTTGAAGCAAGACATTAGAGAAGGAAAGAAAGTTGAAAATAACGAGAACAATATTGCTGCTATTGTTCGAGATGACCTTCTTTTTGCTTATGATGAAGATGTCATCAATATCCCATGAGACGAGCTGGATAGTAGATTCTGGAGATAACTCACATATCATACCAAGAAAAGACTTTTTCTTATCTTATATTCATTTTGATTCTGGAGTGTTAAAGATGGGAAATGCCAGTGGAGTTAAGGTGTTTGGTGTTGTCACACTTTATTTGAAAACTAATAATGGTTCAACGTTAGTTCTTCAAGATGTCACGCATGCTCCAGACTTTCCTTTCAATTTGATCTCCGCAGGAAGATTAAACGATGAAGGTTACCATAATGCCCTCTTTAATGGACAATGGAAGCTTACCAATGGCTCGTTACTAGTGGCTCGGGGAGTCAAGTCTGGTCATTTATATGTGACACAGGGCTCTATTCTTAATGACCCTACAAATTAGGTGGAAAGTGACACTTTATCAGAATTGTGGCACAAAAGATTGAGTCATATGAGCGAAAGGGGGATTACATGTCTAGCCAAGAAAAATTTGCTTTCTGGAAGTGAAACGCAAAGCTGAAAAGGTGTATCTATTCTTTAGCTGGAAAACAGAAAAGGGTTTTCTTTCATAGCTATCCTCCCTCAAGAAAGCCCGATTTATTGGAGCTAGTACACTCTGATTTGTATGGTCTTTTTAAAGTAAAGTCAAAAGGCGGTGCACTTTACTTTGTGACCTTCATTGATGATCATTCTCGTAAGCTCTGGGTGTATACTTTGAAATCTAAAGATCAATCACGTGGCGTGTTTAAGAAATTTCAAGACTTAGCTGAGAGACAGACGTGGAAGAAATTAAAATGTATTCGCACTAACAATGATGGTGACTATTGTGGTCCCTTTGATAACTATTGCAAGGAACAAGGAATTCGTCATTAAAAAACTCCGCCAAAGACGCCTCAATTAAATGGTTTGGCAGAGAGGATGAATAGAACTCTAGTTGAGAGAGTTAGATGCTTGTTTTCAGAGGCTAAATTTCCAAATACATTTTGGGCGGAAGCACTTAATACTGTTACTTATGTTATCAATTTGTCTCCTGCTGTTGCTTTGGATGGTGACGTCCCAGACAGAGTTTGGTTTGCCAAAGATGTTTCTTATGATCACCTGAGAGTTTTTGGGTGTAAAGCTTGTGTGCATGTTCCTAAAGATGAGAGATCAAAACTGGATTTCAAAACTAAGCAGTGCATCTTTATCGGTTATGGTCAAGATGAGTTTGGGTATCGTTTTTATGATCCATTTGACAATAAACTTATTGAAAGCCGTGACACAATATTCTTTGAAGACCAGACTATTGAAGATATTGACAAAGCTGAGAAGATAGATTCTCAGAGTAATGAGAGCTTAGTTGATATTGATCTTGTTTCAATTGCTAAAGCACCTGTTGCATATGAAGGAACCCAATACAGTAATGAAGATAATGATCAAGATCAAAATGATCGTCATGGTAGAGATATTATGGATGCTCCAGTTGATGAAGTTATGGTTGCTCAGCAACCAATTCCTGCTCAGGTAACTACTTCGATTGCTCCTGAAACATCTCTTAGAAGATCAATAAGGGAAAATCAAAAATTCGTGCGCTATCCTCATGATGAGTATGTACTTTTGACTTACATGGAGAACCTGAGAGCTATGATGAAGCCATGTAAGATACTCATAAAGACCAGTGAATAGAAGCCATGGAAGCTAAGATGAAGTCACTCCATGAGAATGGCACATACGAGTTAGTGAAATTGCCGAAAGGTAAGAAAGCTTTATCAAACAAATGGATATTCAGAGTAAAGCAAGATAACCATACTTCTGCGCCCAGGTACAAGGCGAGGTAGTTGAAAAAAGGCTTTGGCCAGAAGAAGGGAGTTGACTTTGATGAAATTTACTCCCATGTTGTGAAGATGTCTTCTATTCGTGTAGTTCTAGGCTTAGCCGCAAGTCTAGATTTAGAGGATGAGCAGATGGATGTCAAGACTGCTTTTCTTCATGGTGATTTAGATGAAGAGATTTATATGGAGCAACTTGAGGGTTTTGTAACTAAGGGATAAGAAAATTATTTTTGCAAATTGAAAAATAGTCTATATGGATTGAAACAAGCTCCAAGGCAATGGTATTTGAAGTTTGAATCTGACATGGAAGAACAAGGGTACAAGAAAAATTCTTCAGACCACTCTGCATTCTTCTTGAAGTTCTCTGATAATGATTTTATTATCTTATTGCTTTTATGTGGATGATATGCTTATTGTTGGCAAGAATAAATCCAGAATTGCAGTCTTTAAGAAGCAATTGAGCAAATCGTTTGCGATGAAGTACTTGGAGCCAGCAAAAAAAATCATGGGCATTCAAATCCGCCGACACAGAGATAGAAAGGAGTTATTTTTGTCCTAAAAGTAATACATTGAGAAGGTACTCAAGAGGTTCATTATGGCAGATGCAAAAGTGGTTAGTACTCCTCTTGCTAAACTCTTCAAATTGAGTATTAGTCAGAGTCCATCTACTGATGAAGAGAAAAAGGAGATGTCTCGTATTCCTTACTCTTCTGCCGTTGGTAACTTGATATATGCTATGGTTTGCACTAGAACGGAAATTTTACATGCCGTTTGTACTGTTAGCAGATTCCTTTCTAATCGTGAAAAAGAATATTGGGATGTAGTAAAATGGATATTAAGGTATTTGAAAGGTATTGCAGATTTGAAGTTGTGCTTTGGTAATGGCAAGCCTGAACTTGTTTGTTACATAGACTCTGATTTAGGAGGCAATCTTGATAATTCAAGATCCACTTCCGGTTATTTGATCACTTTGTTGAGGGGGGGGGGGAGGGTTGTTTCTTGGCTATCTAGACTACAAAAGTGCATAGCTCTATCCACCACAGAAGCCGAATATATTGTTGTCACATAAGGTGACAAAGAACTATTATGGATGAAGGAGTTTATTAATGATCTTGGCTTTGAGCAGCCAAGGTACATCTTATTTTGTGATAATCAGAGTGTTATATGTCTCACCAAGCACTCCACTTTTTATTCTAAGACCAAACATATAAATAGAAAGTATAATTGGATAATAATGGCCGTGGAAGAGAAATTATTTGAGGTTGAGAAGATACACACTAATGAAAATCCTTCGGATATGCTGATAAAGGCGGTGGTCGCGATAAACATGAATTTTGCAGAAAATTGGCAGGCATGAAGCCTGTCAATAGTTCCTCTACGTGAAGACATATTTGGTCCCTTGGCTGGAGGGGAAGTTTGTTGGACCCATGCCCATGTTGTCCAACCAAAGACCCAACGGCCTAATCCTATTCTCTTTTGGTTTCCATTCCTATTTGGAATTGGATTCGGTGTTTATTCCTATTTAGAGTTGGTTTTGGCGTTAAGAGAAAGCACCACTCATGATCTATAAGTAGGACAACCTTGGAGAATCACTCTATGCTCATTGGTACAAGTCTTTGAAAGACTTAAGCACATAAGAGTGGGTTTTGAGAGAGCTTTCATCAAGAGAGTAGAGAGAAGAAAAGTATTCATTTTGTTGCAGATTTTACTCCGATCATCCAACTGCAAATCACGTTTTTCGATTCGTTAACCATTGGATTGGGCTAAAATTTTGACTGAGTGTTCGTAACATCCCGGTTTTTGATTTGAACGGTGGAGATCGGATTATGAAGCTGTAACATCTGATTTCGAGCCCCGAACAGTAGCTCCAGTTTTGTGACTTTTCCTCCTTCTTCAATTGATTTATTGTTATTGTTGCTCCGTGTTTGGCAATTGTTGTGTAGCCAATTTGGAGAACTTTTATAACCCTCTTATTGTTATAGTGGAGCTTTTTGGATCTTTGTGATCCCATGATTTTTTCCTTCGATTTGAAGGATTTCCACGTTAAAATTTAGTATTCTTTATCTTCTTTCTTTTCAGTTTTGCCTCTTCCTCGACATAACATTTGGTATGAAGGAAAATATTTTTCGGTATTTTCATGTTTGGTTGGATTAAATATTTTGGAAAAATATTTTCCTCATGAACTCATTTTCCCTATCAAGAGAAGAGAAAATATTTTCCAAAACTCTTTTCAAATTTCCCCACCTATTCCCCATCCCCACCAATCCACCCCGCTCCCACCCCCACACTACCCCACCCAACCCCCGC
>NW_017672182.1:155343-199633 GCF_001879085.1 Nicotiana attenuata
GATATAAAAAAGTATTTTTTTTTTCATTTTAACAGAAAAAATACTTTTTTTTTCATAATGTAGAAAACGTATTTTCTTGCGTTTCAATAAAATGAGTTTTTTCTGTTCATGATCTAGAAAAGTATTTTCTTTTTATGATATGGAAAAAATATTTTTTTCATTTCAACAAAATTAATATTTTCTTTTCATAAAGTGGAAAAAAATATTTTCTTTTATTTCAATAAAATAATTACTTTATTTACATGTTGTAAAAGAGTACTTTTTTTTTCAAACAAAAAAAAAGTATTTTCTTTTTAGTTATGAAGCATAAATTTCAATGTTGTTTTGCGTAAAAAAGTAAAGCAGTACATTAGTTCCTTTAGGTGTGTGAGTTTTTAGAAGAATAATTAAATTGTTGAAGAAAATAGAGTCCTGAAAACGTTGGGTATTTGGGGGGGGGGACAAGGAAACATGGGACTTGGGGGAAGGGAGTGAGGAGATTAGCATAAAAAAATATTTGCTACTCCCTAACCAAACACTAGAAAATATTTTCCGGAAAAATTTTTCCACTCACCAATCAAATAAGGAAAAATAAGTGATAAAACCACTTATTTTCCATGAAAACATTTTCTAGAAAAATATTTTCCACGAAAACAATTTCCTTTGTATCAAACACAGCCTAAGAGTCTATTTCGAGAGGCTAGCAATAACAAGAACAGGCCCATTGTTATGGTTAGAGAAGGGTCAAAGTTATTCAATTCTCATAAGTAAATTTTTGACACTAAAAAATTACACGAATATTACTCGTAATAAGTTACATTTCTCCTCAAATCAATGAGGTTAAAGATACATTTCAAAATGTTCATTAGTTTAGTTTAAATTTCAAGAAGTAAGAGTTTACGAACATTTCTCTCAGGTTTTATGTTACTGGTTTATTAATTACACATGGTCTTATCCCCTTCTTTTTCTAATTTAATCATATGATATTGGAACCCAATAATTCAACTAATTTAGATTTATGTTGCGCAAAAACTTATTAAAAGGAAAGCGTTTCCTCTCAGGGATTTTTCTGTTCCAGAACTCAAACCTAAGGCATCTGATTAAGGTGAAGGGATTGATATCCATCGCACTGCATCAATTTGTATTATTCCTCCAATTGGTTATAAAGAGTTTCCAATTCTATTGTTCTTTTCTGGACCAAGATATTGTAGACGGATAAACTTTATACGTAAGATTCCCAGATCATACTCGAGATTCAAATGTTCTTACCAAATCATGACTTCTTAAAAAAGTTTTAAATATAATATGATTTCCGTAAACTAATCTTTTCACCAAGGAATAGAACATTTGAGAAGGGTATAATTGTTGCATCATGGTTTGCAGAAGAAATATACTATTTTCTTTTTTAAAAATAACTATCTGATATTCCAAACTTATCGATTTGATTTATCTGAAATTTCATCGGAGACCTAAAAAGGCTGAAACTTACCCTACTAGGGGTTTCTTCAAACCCAAATTAAAGCTCAAATCCCATATCTCTTGTAAAGGAATTTCATCCTTTTATATACTCAAGATAATGAAAGAAAGAACATAAACCTTTTATCTCTTTCTTTTTGGATCTTGATATTCCTTTTAATCTTTCTTTTCTTAAGGTAAGCAACACTCATGATTTAATGAAATGACTAGCCACCGTGAATTGAAACAGTTTAAAGCTCGATTCTCTTCACATATCTTCCTATATTGGAAAAGATAAGTACACTATCCGGTACACTAACGTACTTTAATTAATTAATTAATTAATTATTAGAGCCTAAAATTGTCACTTTAACAAACCTATTTTATGCCCCATTCCAAAGCTTTCTTGTCCCTAATTGAAACGTGTCCCAAGATAAGTGATTTTAATATGAATATTTTTTGAAAATACTTTTGGCTAGCGGATGTTTAAATAAAAGTTGCATTTAACGAAAGCTTTGATGGATTATAATAAGCAGCGATTCCAATATCAAAATCACGTATAATCTAGACAACTAGCATAAACGGGATTTCACGGGTTACCTCTTGAAGCGTGAACAAAGCTCCTTTCTCACGTGAGCCTCCAATTCCACAATGAATTCTCCACCACCCGCATGATCACGATCTCCAAACGTTCCACGATCTTCTACTGTGTTACCCAAATAATATCCGGAAAGATTAATTTCGTGTGGGCGAAATATCTAGGAAAAAAATGGCTGAAAATTCCGGCCACCCTCTCTACTTCCTCTAGGTGGAAAACCTTATGTATTTATAGCACCAGTTTTAAGGGTTAAAACCCTTTTTCAAAACCTGTTAGGTTTTCCTTTCCACCAGAAAAAGGATTCCTTTATTTTCTATTATTTAGGCACAACAGGGACCACATAATTTAATTAACCAGGCTTCCAATTATGAATTATTGATTTATAATTTTCGAAATTAATATCCACCATAATTAATTACGAATCATTCCACTATGACCCGACCAATCGTTTTGAGCCCTAGCGCGCCGTTCAGCAGTTCGAGGCCATGATCAGCTTCAATTCAGGCATTATGACTTGTACGCATGGTCGAAATTAAATTTCGGGGAGTTCGGGGTGGACTTGGAAAGGAAATTCTCATTTTGGAAGCTTTAAGTTGAGAGAATTGACTAGGATTGGATTTCAGAGTAAACGATATCGGAATCGGGATCTGAAGGTTCCAACAGGTTCATATGATGATTTTGGACATGGGCATATACCCGGATCGGGTTTTGGATGACCCGGGAGCATTTTGGCGCCTATTGTGGAGTTAGCATTTTTGGAGGAAATTTCTATAAGTTTGGGTTGAAGTGCATTTCGGTGTTATTGATGTCCGTTTGGGAATCCGAGTTTAGGAGTAGCTCCGTATGGTGATTCTAGTGTTGGGAGCGCGATCGGAAGTGAATTCGGAGGTCCGTGGGTCGTTTTGGAATCATTTGGCTAAAGATAGAAATTTGAAGGTCTTTGAGATGTTTGACCGGAAGTGGACTTTTTGATATTGGGGTCGGAATCCGATTCCGAAAGTTGGAGTAGGTTCGTGATGTCAAATATGACTTGTGAGCAAAATTTGAAGTCAATCGGACATGATTTGATAGGTTTAAACATCGAAAGTAGAAGTTTGAAATTCTAAAGTTCATAAATCTTGGATTGGAGGTCGATTCTTGGTTTTGGCATTGTTTGATATGATTTGAGGCCTCGAGCAAGTCTGTAATGTGTTTTGGGACTGGTTGGTATAATTGGTTGGGGTCCCGGGGGCCTCGGGTGGATTCCGGGTGGTTAACGGATCGAAAATGAAAATTTTAGAAGAGCTGAAGCTGCTGCTTCTATCATAACCGCACCTGCGGTTGGTGGACCGCGGTGCGAGACCGCAGATGCAGTCCTTCAATCGCAGAAGCGGCCCGGGGAAGGCCAGGCCAAATCGCAGAAGCGGCTCTCTAGCCGCAGAAGCGGCCCTAGTCCTTTTGGCCAACGACCGCAGATGCGTCCACTTCCTCGCAGATGCGGGATCGCAGATGCGGTCCCCTTACCGCAGATGCGGAAATCGCTGAGGCAGTGAGTTCATTTAGTATGGGTTCTAAGTCCATTTTTGCCATTTTTCATTCCTCCATTGGGCGATTTCAGAGCTTTTGGGAGGAGACCTTCACCTAGCATCTTGAGGTAAGTTTGTTCTACCTATTTCTAGTTTAATAACTATGTCTTAGGTAGATTAAACACTAGTATTAAAGTGAAATCATGAGGTTAGAGCAAAAATCTAGGGTTTTGACAAAAGTTGAATTTGACCACGAAATTTGTTATGAAATGAATTAGAAATCATATATTATTGACCCTTGGGTTAAGAGGAACAACTTCCCTTGAAAAATTTAGGAATCCGGGCACGTGGGCCCGGGGTCGGATCTTAGGAAAATTGTGTTTATGGGTGGGAAATTGCTTAAGTAGTTAGAATATGATTTTGTAAGCTTATATTGACTGGTTCCTACCTCGTTTATCTAGTTTTGAATCACTCGGCTCCAATTTGATGGTTTGGGCTCATTCTTGGTATTGGAAGTGCACATTGGAGCGAGGTGAATCTCATTTCTAACCTTGTAAGAGGGAACTGTCCCCATAGGTAAAATAATTGGTTATGTGCTCCTATTTTTGGGGGCTACTTACATACGAGGCGACGAGAGTCCGTTCGTAGCTACTAATATGTGTAAGTCCGGGTAGTCTAGGACCCTAAAAGCGTGCTATACTTGGAATATCTGTGATCTTATTGACAATTGAATTTCTTAAATCCTATCGAATTGGTAAGAAGATTAAACTTCATTTTCTTGAATCGTTAAAAGAGAATTTGGCTTTTCCTTGGATAATTGTTCCCTGATAAATTCAGGATTGACTGATTGTTGTGTTTATTTATATTTGACCGCGTCGCATGTATGATTCGCGAGCGGGGTAATAGATGCATCTATGGTTCGTGCCGCTCGATCCTCGGCAGTGCACATTTTACATTTCTGTTGGATCGGGCCGTACGACCTCGGCATGAGTTGCGCATGCTTGTATTACTTGCCTTGAGATTTATTGATATTGTTATCTGCTCTCCCTAATTTGAGAAAATTGTTAACTAATGGATTACGAATCCGGAGACTTTTAATAAAGAGGAACTTTTACTTCTTTAGTAATTAACTTGAATCTAGTGTTGTTCCTAATAAATCTGTGAGTCATCGCATTAATAATATTATTACTGGACCTTTAGTATGTGTCGAAGTTGCCATCTCGTCTCTACTTCTTCGAGATTAGGCGGGATACTTACTGAGTACACGTTGTTTTTGTACTCATACTACACTTCTGTGCATTTTTGTTGCACAGGCACATGTACTTCTAGCGGCCTACTAGGCGTAGCAGCATGGATGATACTGGGACTAGGTGAGCTGCATTACTCGAGGTGACCCGCAGCTAGTATAGTCTCATTCAGCGTATTATATTTATTTTCTGTCCATTTGTATTTCGGACGGATGATGTATTGTATTGTTTCTTAGAAATAGCTCATGCACTTGTGACACCGGGTTCTGGGGATGTCTATGGGTTTATTCAGAATTTTAAAAGTTGTTAAAGGTTTTATTTTTCTTATTCAGTGAAATTTGCTATGTATAGCTTAAACATATAAAAGGAGAGATTTTAGAAATATTTAAAACGAGAATTTAATTAAGTATTTTTGGTTGGTTTGCTTGACAGTGGTGTCCGGCGCCATCACGACCCTTAGTGTATTTTGGGTCGTGACAACATGGTATCAGAGTACTAGGTTCCCGTAGGTCTCACGAGTCATGAGCAAGTCTAGTAGAGTCTCGCGGATCGGTATGGAGACGTCTATACTTATCCTCGGGAGGCTGCAGGACTGTTAGAAGTACTTCCCTTCTTGATTCCTCATCGTGCGATTTGATTCCTTGAGGCTTATGCCCTTGCTTCCTTCCTACTCAATCTTACGCGATGCGAACCGCTAGCTATAAGTCGAGAATTTAAGAATTTGTAATGGTACTACGAATATGGTGCGGGGTGTTTCTCCCTGCGGGGTAGTTTGAGCTATTGTCGTCGCCTTGTGGAAGGATATTCTATCGTTTTGGCTCAGTAGCGGTGCTTTCGAGAGCTCTGAGGCTAGGAACAAGTTGCCATGATGCTATGAATGATTGTTTCGATGTATTCATATGATGGTAGGATGTTTACCTACGTGTCGGAGCAGTGAATGACTTGATGGGAGGTTCACTCAGTGCATGATCTAGAGATTCGGTATTTTTTTCCCGGCAGGGGAAAGTCAAACAGACTAAGAATGGTCAGACGTGGGCTGGTGGAGTAACGAGACTTGGTATTTGCGAGCATGGTGGAGTTTTCTCCTATGATGAAGTGTCGTTGTCCTAATTGAACGTACTCGGTTCGCCGGTGTTATGATCTTCTACAATTCGCATTTGGGGTAAGATATTGTGAAATAGTATTGAAGATGCGGCTGTCAGATACCGCGGGGTGCGGTAGTTCAGGATTGAATAAGTGTTTCTAATGTCGACTATTTGAGGAAGATGATCTTCGGAAAGGTTTAAAGCTAGCAGCAATTGTGGGTCCAAGTTCCACAAAGATAGATTTCATTTAAGGCAACGACCGAGCAGCAAAGGATGAGGAAGGACATGTGGGGAGTGTCAGGCGGTGGTTAGAATTTCTAGAAGGCCAGGTATAAGAAGCAAAGGTCGAGTAGTCGACTAAAGGGGTGAGTTTCGCCAAAATGGGAGAGTTTGGAGTGATTTGGTAATTTTAGTAATTGGTGATTTGGGCCTACGGATTAATTTGAAGTATGAGCTATTATGCGGCATGAGATTTGATATAACGGAAGGGGGCTGCTCGAACTAAAGAAGGATACAACCTAACTTTGAATTGGAAGGATGTTACCGCGCACTTAATTGATATCCACAAGAGGTGAATGGACTTGTGCAGCTAGAGAGTGAGCTTGGACTCAGGATGGGTCATTAATGTCGTGGGGATTGCACCCCGTGTAGCAGCGTTGGAAGACTTCGGCACATAAATCCCACAGGTGGGTTATCTCCAGTGAGCGGATCGGCAGTTGCATGGTTGGCGAAGCTTCTGCGGAAATTCTATTGGTTATACAACAAGGAGATCGATCGTGCGAACGTCGTTGATGATTCAGAGTATAACAAGAGGGTTTTACAGAAAGGTTCCGGGAATTTTGGCGGTTGATTGCGCAAGGTTATGTCAACAAGAGATAAAGGATCCCGGTGAATTCCGGAATATGTGCTATAATGGCTTCAAGCTAAGTGGGAGAGTCCCCCCACCTATGATTAAGGATTTTCCTGGTTAACTACTTGCGAGGTTTCTGATTACTAGCATATTGATGGGTTATTTCAGCTACAGGAAAGGAACATAAGTGGTAAATTGAGCAAAAGAATTGTTAAAGGTGTGCTATGGTTGGCCTTATTGGCCCATGTTCAGACTTAGGGAAGGATTAGGGATTTATGCCTTGTATAGATGTGGGTTTCAAGGGAAGTGATTCTGCTGGGTGCTTCGTCAAGAGGGTATTTATGTGCTAGAAGATTTATGGACTTGATTATATTCGGGCCAAGTCAGAGCAGGTGGCTCTCAACAACGGTCCTAGTGGATTCAAAGGGGTAAAGTGTGGTGCCTAATGGCTTCGAGCCTATAGATACAGTTAAGAATCAAGCTTGGTAGCAGCTTATGAGAAGGGGCACAGAATGTTATATGATGTTTTGACTTGCAGTGTATCCCTCGACAGGTATGAAATAGTTCATGGGATTTGAGATAGCATGGTCTCGTGAGTCAAGGTCACTCGAGATGAGTGCGGATGGAGTATGCTATGTGTTGAATGGAGTTATTATTATTTCTAAGGTGATCGAGGATAAATTGGAAGAAGGTAGATTTGTTAGCCATAGTTGAATTGGTATATTGGTGGCAGTGATCGCTCCCTTCAGCGTGATCAAGTTATGCAAGTGATTTGTGGCTGTACATGTGAGGCTTGTCGGCCGCCGTAATTGATGTTATTCAGAAGTATTCTACTGTTATGGCCTGTCATGTGTAGGCGGGTCCCGGAAGGGCTATGGTGGCTTAAGACCACTACTTAGAGATTTGGCGTATTCTGCGGTTATGAGAATTCACCTGTGTGTCGCAATGGTTCTTCTGAAGTGAGTTAAGTGAAAAGTTTTGATATGATGAAGTGTTAATCTATTAGTGGTTCCGGAGTTATGATGAAAATCGTGTTCTATCGCACATTTGCGTGTTGGGTGCAGTGAGTGGTATGAAATTCGAAGTGAAGATCAAGGTTACAGTTCGGTGTTGACAGGAATGTCACGAGCTCGGATGAGCATGAAAGTAATTTCGATGTTTAAAGTAAGTTGGTATTGTCTTCAGCGTCACCTAAGATCGATGTTTGTAAAAGGGGCTTTGCATCCTGGTTATGGATTCTTGATCGCTTTTCACCGTTAGTGAGGCTGGTGGTATGGATATACAAATTTGTTGTCTGTTACGAAAGGTCGTGGGGGCGTGTTCCCTGGGAAGATTGTACAAGCGTGGCATGTAGTCACTGATTGATTGGAGAATGAAACCAAGTATGGAGATTGCGGCGGTATCGTTAATTAAGAATTGATGCTTGGAGGGCACACGGTTATTTGGGGTGTGGATGGTGGAGGATTACTACGGTTATGATGGTTGTTCTTATGTGTTATGAGAGAAAGGAGAGTATTTATGGACCTTTGAAAGGTTATTAGCCTAGTTCGGTGCAATTAGAATCAGCTTGAGGTCTATGGATGGATTTAAATGTGAATATGGGCTCTATATCAGGCCAGATGTGTCCATTTCAGTAATGCGCTCCTTATGGAAGGACGTTCAGGGTGTTATATTCGTTGTCGGCTATTTCATGTAATGCTATATTGTGCCGTGTGAGTTGCAAAACGGCTTGGTAATTTCTTATGTGTTGAGGTTCCGCGTAGTGATGATGTTATGTGAGCAGGAGGGCTCTCAAGGTTCAGATCGTATATTGCACCTCAATTGTGCTTGAGTTTGTAGCTTATGGCACTATGTGTCCCCTCAGGGATGGTATTATGCACTTAGCGTGCTTGTGACCGATATTCGATATCTTGTTGTGATGAGCAATTCAGCTCGATGGGTATCTCCTTATGTGAGTTTTATGTGCGGATCGGGTTGCATGCCGCAACAGTGTGATGATAATTACAATTCCTTGTATTCTATTCTATGTGTTTTGTTTCTCCATTTCTGAGGAAAGTTCATATTAGTTGCGTGATTTGAGTAGTCCCTTCCAAAGTTCATTTTCCTTATGTATCACGTTCGAGTTGGTAGCCTATTGGCACGTTGTGGCATCATATGAGACTTTTGGTCATGTTAGGGGTGACTTGCTGCCTGAGCAGTTCGTACAGAGTAAGATAAGGTTACTGGATCTAGGATCAGTGCGATCAGATTATATAAAGTACATTAAGGAGCTAAGGCCATTATTTGGTTCAAGATGAGGTGATGGTTCCTGATAGGAGTATAAACTCAATGATTTGTTGGTTCGGCAATTGGTTATGAATTTGTACGCATCTCTTCCGTCGTGGCGGTAATGTAAGAGTTAGAGCAAGACCTATGTACGTCATGAGGTGCAATGGGAGCATCGGATTCGTGGAATTTCGATTTATTCGATCAGAGAATGCTATTGTGGTCCTGTGAGTAAAGTGGGGCAAGGTGTGAATTCAGCTAAGATACGCAGTCATGTTTTGGTGCAGCGTGTGGTGATTGATACAGTGTTCATATGACGAAAGCAGGTCTGGCAGAGGATTTCAGATGTTGAAACTGGGCTCCAAGGCTTATTTGCCTAAATGAAAGAGGTTATCTTTAGATTTAATCGAGCTGATGTGCCCAACTGGGTTGTGGTAGCACGGGTAGGTGCACGAGGTATTAAGCAGTGATTCCAGACAACCCCAGCACAGTTCCTAGGACGTTCGAGGACAAACCTATGTTTAAGTGGGAAAGGATGTAACGACCCGACCAGTTGTTTTGAGCCCTAGCATGCCGTTCTGCAGTTCGAGGCCATGAGTAGCTTCGATTAAGGCATTATGACTTGTACGCATGGTCGGAATTAAATTTCGGGGAGTTCGGGGTGGACTTGGAAAGGAAATTCTCATTTCGGAAGCTTTAAGTTGAGAGAATTGACTAGGATTGGATTTCAGAGTAAACGACATCGGAATCGGGATCTGAAAGTTCCAGCAGGTTCGTATGATGATTTCGGACTTGGGCGTATGCCCAGATCGGGTTTTTGATGACCCGGGAGCGTTTTGGCGCCTATTGTGGAAGTTAGCATTTTTGGAGGAAATTTTCATAAGTTTGGGTTGAAGTGCATTTCAGTGTTATTGATGGCCGTTTGGGAATCCGACTTTGGGAGTAGCTCTGTATGGTGATTCTTGCGTTGGGAGCACGATCGGAAGTGAATTCGGAGGTCCGTGGGTCGTTTGGAGTCATTTGGCTAAAGATAGAAATTTGAAGGTTTTTGAGAAGTTTGACCGGAAGTGGACTTTTTGATATCGGGGTCGGAATCCGATTCCGAAAGTTGGAGTAGGTTCGTGATGTCAAATATGACTTGTGCGCAAAATTTGAAGTCAATCGGACGTGATTTGATAGGTTTAAACATCGAAAGCAGAAGTTTGAAATTCTAAAGTTCATAAAGCTTGGATTGGAGGTCGATTCTTGGTTTTGTCGTTGTTTGATATGATTTGAGGCCTCGAGAAAGTCTGTAATGTGTTTTGGGACTGGTTGGTATGATTGGTTGGGGTCCCGGGTAGATTCCGGGTGGTTAACGGATCGAAAATGAAAATTTTAGAAGAGCTGAAGTTGCTGCTTCTGTCATAACCGCACCTGCGGTTGGTGGACCGCAGGTGCGAGACCGCAGATGCGGTCCTTCCATTGCAAAAGCGGCCCAGGGAAGGCCAGGCCAAACCGTAGAAGCGGCTCTCTAGCCGCAGAAGCGGCCCCAGTCCTTTTGGCCAACGACCGCGGATGCGTCCACTTCCTCGCAGATGCGGGACCGCAGATGCGGAAATCGTTGAGGCAGTGAGTTCATTTATTATGGGTTCTAAGTCCATTTTTGCCATTTTTCATTCCTCCATTGGGCGATTTCAGAGCTTTTGGGAGGAGACCTTCACCTAGCATCTTGAGGTAAGTTTGTTCTACCTATTTCTAGTTTAATACCTATGTCTTAGGTAGATTAAACACTAGTATTAAGGTGAAATCATGAGGTTAGAGCAAAAACCTAGGGTTTTGACAAAAGTTGAATTTGACCATGAAATTTGTTATGAAATGAATTAGAAATCATATATTATTGACCCTTGGGTTAAGAAGAACAACTTCCCTTGAAAAATTTAGGAATCCGGGCACGTGGGCCCGGTGTCGGATCTTAGGAAAGTTGTGTTTAAGGGTGGGAAATTGCTTAAGTAGTTAGAATATGATTTTGCAAGCTTATATTGACTAGTTCCTACTTTGTTTATCTAGTTTTGAATCGTTCGGCTCCAATTTGAAGGTTCGGGCTCATTCTTGGTATTGGAAGTGCACATTGGAGCGAGGTAAGTCTCCTTTCTAACCTTGTAAGAGGGAACTGTCCCCATAGGTGAAATAATTGGTTATGTGCTCCTATATGTGGGGGCTACGTACGTACGAGATGACGAGAGTCCGTGCGTAGTTACTAATATGTGTAAGTCCGGGTAGTCTACGACCCTAAAAACATGTTATTCTTGGAATATCTGTGATCTTATTGACAATTGAATTTCTTAAATCCTATCGAATTGGTAAGTAAATTTCTAAGAAGATTAAACTTCATTTTCTTGAATTGTTAAAAGAGAATTTGGCTTTTCCTTGGATAATTGTTCCCTGATAAATTCAGGATTGACTGATTGTCGTGTTTATTTATATTTGACCGCGTTGCATATATGATTCGCGATCGGGGTAATAGATGCATCTATGGTTCGTGCTGCTCGACCTTCGCCAGTGCACATTTTACATTTATGTTGGATCGGATCGTACGACCTCGACATGAGTTGCGCATGCTTGTATTGCTTGCCTTGAGATTTATTGATATTGTTATCTGCTCTCCCTGATTTGAGAAAATTGTTAACTAATGGATTACGAATCCGGAGACTTTTAATAAAGAGGAACTTTTACCTGTTTAGTAACTAACTTGAATCTACTGTTGTTCCTAATAAATCCGTGAGTCATCGCATTAATAATATTATTACTGGACCTTTAGTAAGCGTCGAAGTTGCCATCTTGTCTCTACTTCTTCGAGATTAGGCGGGATACTTACTGAGTACACGTTATTTTTGTACTCATACTACACTTCTGTGCATTTTTGTTGCACAGGCACATGTATTTCTAGCGGCTTACTGGGCGTGGCAGCATGGATGATACTAGGACTAGGTGAGCTGCATTATTAGAGGCGACCCATAGCTAGTATAGTCTCATTCAGCGTATTGTATTTATTTTTTGTCCATTTGTATTCCGGACGGATGATGTACGGTATTGTTTCATAGAAATAGCTCATGCACTTGTGACACCGGGTCCTGGGGATGTCTACGGGTTTATTCAGAATTTTAAAAGTTGTTAAAGGTTTTATTTTTCTTATTCAGTAAAATTTACTATGTATAGCTTAAACGTATAAAAGGAGAGATTTCAGAATATTTAAAACGAGAATTTAATTAAGTATTTTTGGTTGGCTTGCGTGAGGGTAGTGTCCGGCGCCATCACACCCATAGTGGATTTTGGATCCTGACACATTATTATTATTCAATTTACCAGGCATATTGACCCATGAAAGAATCTCGCCTTTTAATAAATCAAAACAATAAAATGTACACAGCTAATAATAATTATATCAAGATTAAGAGTATAAGTACATTTAATGGCTAGAGAGTTTATTTTATTAAGTCAGTATAAAATACTTATCTCTACTTGGTCCGTTCAATACATACAAAATGTACTAGCACAAGAAGTTGGAACTAAACCATTCCCTTAATCAAGATAAATTCTATTTAGTCTTGTGCTACGATCATCCATGATGGTTTCTCCAATTCCATCATTAGATTATGAGCTCAAGCTTTATACTTATAAGAACTGATGATTTAATCTTCCGTGAATAAGTTAAACTATATACACTAAATCATCTACTATATAAGTAAAGTACACAGACTAATATATGATCTATTTAAAACTTTATTAAAATTGAATAAACAATTATTCCATAATAAATACTATATCTAAACCAAACCCATGGTTAATAGTATATATCCCAACAATCTCTCACTTAGACTTTTAACCATGACAATTATTAGAATATACTATATCAAAATGCATGGTTAATAGTATATGCCCCAACAATCTCCCACTTAGACTCATAACCATGCATCTACAACTTTCTCAGGCATTCTTTTACATGACTAGAAAAGTTATTTCTGATGCAATATTTGTCCAGTAGTGCTTTGTCGTAACCATCTAGTTTAGTTAAACTATTCAGGGATCCTGTTACTGAAACTATCCCAAGAGTGTACACCGAACTATGATTTTCTTTACCATTCTCCCACTACGATGAAGTACTACTAATAAAAATATTAAATAAATTATAATAAGTCAAAACACTGAATAGTAAAATTCAGACTGCATTCAATATTTATATACATATATGCATCTCGAATAATAAATTTAGATGGGAAAAGAATTATTCATGCAAAGTATATTATATAATGCAAGAATTATACAATCTAAAAATTAATAGAACCAACTCAGATGGAGAGTATACTATTATTTTCAGTCAATTGTATATAACCTTTTAATACGAAAAATTTAAACACACTACACATATGTCATACATCTTGAATAGCAACATCGATGGGAAAAGAACTACTCATGCACATACATATGTAATGCCAGGTTATTTACTCCAATAACTAAAACAGACTTAACTCAGATGGAGAGTATACTATTAATTTAAGTCAAGTGAACATCATAATTAATAGCTCTAGTTCCATTGATCCAACATGTATACTCAGGTGGAGAGTAACTACACGGTATCAATTGCTAGTATTTGACCTAGTGAGCTTACAATAAATTTATCCGATATGGAGAAAGACCTAAAGTTAACGCGTAAATTTATTACTCACTTGAAATTAATAGTGGAAGACCATAGAAATATATTTCTATGACCACTTAATCATGATTGTATTTTAGTTACAAAATTGATTCAACCCTTTAAACTCAGATAGAGAGTTAATACAGGTTATCAATAACTAGTAACTATATCCAGTGAGTTCATAATAAATTTATCCGATATGGAGGAAGACCTAGTGTCAACGCGTAAATTTATTATCTCACTATAAATAAAAAATGGATACCATAGGGGTTAATTCCTATCACCACTTTATCACAACCGCGAACTTTTCTCTGAGGATTAAGTTCCATAAAAAAAATGCTCAATACCCCATTTAAACAGTCTTAAAATGCTAAAATTAACGTTTTCCACTGCACAACAGTGAGCATTATTCACTGGGCTATTTCTGATAAACCTACCAAATCTCAGATCAATCGAAGATTGTTAAAATCACAATCTCCAAAAATTGCGACCAAATTTGGAAAATTACCATTTTAAGTATTTTTTTAAGAATTTAAAATATGACCTACATTCTTATCATATAGCAATTCATGTCAAATCAACATGTTTTATTGTCACGATCCAAAATCCCTCCAAAGGAGTCGTGATGGGATCTAGTCTCTAAACTAGGTAAGCCTAACCTTTTCCAAAGCATCCTGTACCAAGTCTGTACCCAGTAATCTAGCCTCGCCCGGCTCGAACCAACCTGCGAGGACCTACACCACATACCACACAAGGCCTCATACGGTGCCATCTGAATGCTGGACTGATAGGTGTTGTTGCTGTGTGTTTACTTTAGGACTACGGGCGATTTTCCGGTAGATCCCCCTTGCTTGTTTATTTGGGACTACTGATCGATATTCCGGTAGATCCCCCTGCACAACTATATGGAACTACGGGATTGCACCCGGTATATTCCCCCAGTACTAGGTATTTACATTTGGGACTACGGAACGGGATTCTGGTAGATCCCCTGCACTATGAGTTGGACTACGGGACGACACCCGGGAGATACACTGATGTTTACATTTGGAGACTACAGGACGGTATCCTGGTAAATCCCCGGTTGCTAGATATTTACATTTGGGGGCTACAGGACGATATCCTGGTAGATCCCCGATTGCTATCTCTGTGTTGAGCTATATTCTTTCTATGATGTTTTTCTCTATTGTAATTGTTGTTATTCTTATTATTATACTATGTTACTTCACACTATTCCTTTTCATTATATATATATATATATATATATATATATATATATATATATATATATATATATATATATATATATATATATATATATGTATATGACCGGTAGGTCCCTGACCTTCCTCGTCATTACTCGACTAAGGTTAGGCTTGGCACTTACTGGGTACCGCTGTGGTGTACTCATGCCCTCCGCACAGGTTTTTCGTGTGCAGATCCATGTTCTTCGACTCAGCCCTACTATCCTTGAGGCGAGGCGAATCTTCAGAGACTTCGAGGTATATCTACCGCGTCCGCAGACCGAGCAGTCCCTCTTCATTCTCTCTTGTAGTTATAGCCCTTCTGTATTTCTTTTGATTTAGACATTCCGGAGTTAGAACACTATGTAGTATCCATAGCTTGTGATTCGTGAGTTTCTGGGTTTTGGGAGTTGTTCAGTTTTTTTGAGATATTGTATTGTTTATGCCGAGCGGCATCTTAAACGCTTCTATATTGTTTATCTTCTGTTTTATTAGTTTTTTCGCATTTTGTTTCTTTTCCGCAAATTATTAGGCTTACCTAGTCGTAGAGACTAGGTGCCGTCACGACATGTTCACGGAGGGCGAACTTGGGTCGTGACAGTTATCATGTTCCATAGTAGACATAAATAAAATGATAGAAAGAATGACTTTTCGTATGTAAATCACATTTTAATCCGTCAAACCTCCAAACTCATCTGAACGATCCCGATCGTCAAAATATGATGTGATTCACTGCATAGCAGTGAGTTCTTCTTAACTGATCGTTTCTGATGATCCTACTGAATTTTAGGTCATTCGGTGATCGTGAAATTCAAGATTGCCAAAAACTAGACCAAATTCGAATAAATTATTTTTAGTGTATTTAGGATTAAATTCATGTGATTTACATTCTTGCTATATATCATATAAAGTTAAATCATCATGTTTCAGATTTAACACAAATATAGCCGATATATAAAGAATAATTTTTCATATTTATAACAAATTCAATTTGATACACTCCTTGAAAACCCATCTAAACGACCTCAAAATGACGAAAAATAGCATGATTCACTGCATAGCTTTGAGTTTTTCTTAACTGATCGTTTCCGATGATCCTACCAAATTTCAGGTCATTCGGAGATCGTGAAATTCATGACCACCAACCTATAACCAAACTCGGAGAATAACCGTTTTAAGCAGTTTCATGAATTAAAATAAATATGATATTGATTTCCATTCTCCTTATAATTATACTATAAGCTCAAGGCATATATTATGTTCTTCCTATTTCTAGGAAATATAATATCTCATTTTGCAATAAATTATCCTTTTATTAAATATACAAGAACCTAAGAAATTATATTTTCTCCCGTTCGGCTAAAACCCCAATATCTCTTCTCATGGGTGGAGTTGGTTTCACTATTACCCAAAGATAGAACTCTTTTTCTAGTTAAGAACCTCCACCACTAATATAGATTTATCAAGGATAATTTTCATATAGTATATTAAGCAGATTTCAATGACTTGAATAAATAGACCATTATGTGGATCCTACTTATTAATCATAATGCTCAATTCATGAATAGACATAATTTCACATGTACAAATTTATTAAGAATTTTTCATGAGTTCAAATAAACAAACCACTTTAGTGGTAACTATTTATTACTCACAAAAATTCTCAATTTATGAGTGAAGATACATGTAGCTCATAAAATTATTTCATAGCAAATTATGGACCACAACTTAAAAGCCATGCCAATAATATAAAACTCATACAAAATACCGTTATATTTCACTTAATTACAACCTCCAACCAGAGAACAAAAATTTTCATCGAAAATCTAAGACTAGTAATCACGTAGGGCATGAAAACATAAACTAAAATTTGAGAAATTGTTTATGCACAAATATGCCAAATGATCTAATCACTAGTCATCCAGGATATCAAACAGAGGATTTCACTTTCTTACAAAATAATTATATCATCACATAATATCAATTATACCTTGTAAGACCTAGTCAATAAAATCCTACACCTCTATTATTGAATTTAATACAACAACACGTCTATTTACTAATAGCCAGTGTGTAAGACTATTATACCAGAATTTAATCATGGAGACCATGGGGAGTCACCCCCACCACCATTGAATTAAAAACGAATTAAAATTATTAGGAAATAATTTCAAGAAAATAGAAAAACGTCAAAAACACAGTCCAAACGACCTCAAAACGCTGAAAAACACCATGGTTCAATGCTAAAGCAGAGCGTTTTTCTCACCACATCGTTTCCGATGGACCCACCAAATTTTAGCTCAATCGGAGTCCGTCAGTTCGTTGACCTCCAAAAATACTGGCAATTCAGTCAAAATCAGGTTTTGCGTTTTTCTAGGTTTTACCAAAAAATTCCAGATCATCCCAATCAAATATCAATAAAAACAGATATCTCATGATTACAAGAATAATCCAAAATTTTTGTACAGTTAATTCACAAAATAGCAGTGCAGTTTTTCAGAAAATCACATATACATGTAATTCAAAAACGCACATAAACACGATATTCTTGTTTCATGAAAAAACTTAGTTATCTAATTAGATGTGAGTGGGCTCTGATACCAATTGATGGATTATAATAAGCAGTGGAAGCAATCCCAATATCAAAATCATATGTAATCTAGACAACTAGCATAAACGGGATTTCACGGGTTACCTCTTGAAGCGTGAACAAAGCTCCTTTCTCACGTGAGCCTCCAATTCCACAACAACTCAATGAATTCTCCATCACCTGCACGATCACGATCTCAGAACGTTCCACGATCTTCTACTGTATTACCCAAATAATATCTGGAAAGAGTAATTTCGTGTGGCGAATTTTCTAGGAAAAAAATGGATCTTGGCCACCCTCTCTACTTCCTCTAGGTGGAAAACCTTATGTATTTATATGTAACGACCCGGTGTCGTTTCATGAGTTACATCCCCGTTTCCCCCATTTCTGCTTCTTTATATGTTGTTCAGCTACATTTCATCGTATTGTGTTGGTTGGTTCGGGTCTGGAGTAGTTTTGAAGAGGAATGAGACACTTTGTCTCTTAAGTTGGCCATTAAGTTGGAAAGTCAACTGGAAGTTGACTTGTGGATAAATGATCTCGGAATTGGGTTTTTATGGTTCGGATAGATTCTTTAGGTGATTTGGGACTTAGAAGCATTATCGGAATATAATTTCGAGGTCCGTGGTATATTTAGGCTTAAATTGGCGAAATTGGAATTTTGGCATTTTTCGATTGGTAGTGAAAATCTTGAAATCATGGTCGGATTGGAATTTCGAAAATTGGAGTAGGTCTGTTGTGTCACTGGTGACGTGTGTGCAATATTTCAGGTCATTCGGATGAGGTTTGATAGGTTTTTACATCATTTGTGGAATCCGGAAGTTTGGGATCCTTAGGCTTGAATACGATGGTGATTTGATGTTTTCGTGTTGTTTTGAGTGTTCCGAAGATTGGAACAAGTTTGAATGATGTTATGGGATGTGTTGGCAGGTTTTGTTGAGGTCCCGAGGCCTTGGGTTTGTTTCGGATGCTCAACGGGTCAATTTTGGACTTGAAAGGTTAGCAGATTTTGCTGGTATTTTGTTGCAGAAGATTTGTTCTTCGCGTTCGCGAAGATTGTCCCGTGTTCGCAAAGAAGAGCTTTGTCAGGGGGTGAAGATGTCTTCGCATTCGCGAGTAAGGGGACGCGTTCGCGTAGGTTTGGGTCTCCAGTGAATCGCGGACGCGAGGGTGGCGTTGCGTTCGCGTAGAGAAGTTGGAGCAGCTGGGATCCCAGGAATTTGTTCATCGCATTCGCGTAGGAAGGATCGCGTTCGCGAAGGCTCTGGCAGCTTAAGCTTGCGTTCGCGGGAAGGAGCTCGCGTTCACGAAAGAGTAAAGAGTGAGCAGTGGAATTTTGTTCTATGCAAACGCGAGTTGGATGTCGCGTTCGCGATGAAGGTCGTATCTGGGCAGAATGTTAAGTTCAAAAACAAGGGTTTTAGGCCATAATTTCAAAACTCATTAGAGAGCTCGGGAGAAGGCGAATTTAGAGGGGATTTTCAGAGGAGTGATTGGGGTAAGTGTTCTTCACTTGTTTTTGGTTGAATTCCATGATTATGTCTTGATTTTTACCATTTAATTTGAGAATTTGGGGTGAAAATTGGGGAAAAATGGAAGAAAATTTGGAGAGTGGATTTTGGAATTTGGACGGCCATTTGACGTTGGATTTTGGTGAATTTGATATGGGTAGACTCGTGGGAGGATAAGGATTCTAATGGTGTGATTTTTATCTGATTTCGGGACGTGGGCCTGGGGGTCGGGTTTGGCCAATTTCGGGATTTTTGGTGTAATTTGATTATTTTCGTGCGGGCTTTATTCCTTTAGCATATATTGATATTATGATTCTGATTTTGGAAAGATTCGAGATGATTTGAGGCCGAGTCGAGTGGGAAAGGCATCGAAGAGTAGATTTTCATCCGGTTTGAGGTAAGTAACGATTGTAAATCTAGACCTGAGGGTATGAAACCCCAAAATTTCGTACTGTTTTGATAAATGAGGTGACGCACATGCTAGGTGATTGGCGTGTGGGCGTGCACCGGTAGGGATTGTGACTTGGTCCGTCCCGTAGTAGCTGTAGAGTTGCTTGTTTTTATAAACTCTATATGATATCTATATGTTTTAGAAATGAATCTGTTAATTTGGGATGAATGCCATGTTTGGGGCCTTGTGCCGAACTGTTTGGACCCTCAGGGGTATTTTACTACTTTCCTCACTCTGTTTTGATTCGAAAGCATATCCTCAGCCATGATTTTTACCTGTTTACTTTTGATTCAGTTTCATTACTCTGTTTTAATATATGAAAGTTGTTTGGGTTGAGTTTCCCTGATTTTTACTGAAATGCCCGAGTGGCTGTGAGGTTGAGGACAGAGAGAGGTCGATGACATGATGGTGAGGATTTTATATATATATATATATATATATTTATATGGATCGGGCTGCACACCGCATCGATATTTATATGTATATGGATCGGGTTACACGCTGCAGCGATATGTTGGATCGGGCTTCACGCTGCAGCGATATAGCACTTGGGCTGTAGGAGCCCGTCCGGAGTCTACACACCCCTAGTGAGCGCAGTCAACTATATCTATTTACGGATCGGGCTGCACGCCGCAACGGTTATTACTATGAGATATTTATTGGGCGAGAGTACTGAGTGCGAGTGCTGATTGATGAGAGTTTAGTCACGAGTGACTGAGAGGCTTTCCCTAGAGGCTATATATGTATATGAGTGATACTTTGCCCGAGGGGACTTGTTTATGAACTTACTGTTTTCACCCTTCTTTTATGCTGAGCCTCTGTTGGAAAATATTGAGTAAATGTTTTAATTAACTTTCATTGAGACTGGAATTTTTTCGAGCTTTTTGGCAATTGAACTACGGATTTGACTTTGATATTTCTATTCAGATTCTATGTTAGATTATGTATTTGATTTAAATGCTTGTCACTGCACTCAGCCTTTATTTACTTTGGTTACTTACTGAGTTGGCGTACTCACGTTACTCCCTACACCTTGTGTGCAGATCCAGGTGCCAGAGCATCAGAGTGAGAGCTTTCAGCAGCTTCTGAGTATTTCCGGAGATAGCAAGGTAACTCCACGGCGTCTGCAGCACTGCCTTTCTCCTTCCTATCCTTATTGTTATTTATTTCATTCTTTTCTTGTATTGAGTAGACAATACTGGATAGTATCTTAGTGGCTCATGACTAGTGACACCCTGATCGGGCAGTGTGGATGTATTTGCGTATTTGTTTTACCGCGTATTTTGTTATATTAATATGAAAGACTTGTGTTCTTAACTGATTTGGAAATGAGTTTATAAAAGACTTTTATGTTATTAGTGTTGAATCGGCTTGCCTAGTACTGTGATAGGCGCCATCACGACTTGGGTGGTTTGGGGTTGTGACAAGTTGGTAACAGAGCCTAGGTTACATAGGTCTCGTAGGTCATGAGCCGGTTTAGTAGAGTCTCGCGGATCGGTACGGAGAGACGTCTGTACTTATCCTCGGGAGGCTGCAGAATCTTTAGGAAAACTTCACATTCTTGAAATTCCTGTCGTGCGAATCTGTTGATTCTAGTACTAAACTTTTGTTATTCTATTCTCTCACAGATGGTGAGGACACGTGCTACCAGTCAGGACGAACGACCATCAGTTGGGGCCACTAGAGGCCGAGGTCGTGCTCGAGGCCGTAGCAGGGGCAGGGGTGTAGCCCGTACAGCAGATGCGGCAGCACCTGCAAATCCACCAGCCACCCCAATTCATGATCAGATTCTAGTGGGGGATGCTCTGGTGGGACCAGCTCAGGCACCTGCTGTGCCTATTGTTATTCCGGGTCTTCAGGAGACCTTGGCCGAGATCTTGACCGTGTGCAATAGTCTTGCCCAGGCGGTCGCAGTTTCTACTACAACAACCACTTCTCAGGCCGGGGGAGGCACTCAGACTCCCGCCGCTCGCACACCCGAGCAGGTTGTTCAAGGATTGCAGACATCGGAGGCACCACCAGCCCAGCCGGTTGCACTTGCTCAGGGTTTTGTAGTACCAGTTATGCCTGAGGACGAGCAACGTCGATTGGAGAGGTTTGGTAGACTTTAGCCTCCGACTTTCAGTGGTGTAGAGGGCGAGGATGCCCAGGGTTTCTTGGACAAGTGTCAAAGGATTCTTCGTACAGCGGGTATTCTGGAGACCAGCAGGGTCGCATTTACTACTTTTCAGTTTTTTGGAGTTTCCTTCACTTGGTGGGAGGCTTATGAGAGGCGTAGGCCTGTTGGTGTAGCGCCCCTTACCTGGCAGCAGTTCTCCGCTCTCTTTTTGGAGAAGTACGTGCATCAAGATGATATGACTGTGATACAATATAAGATGAGGTTCTCGGAGTTAGCTCGTCATGCTGTTTCGTTGGTTCCTACTGATAGAGAGAGGATCAGGAGGTTCGTTGATGGCCTCACATATCAGCTTCGGATTCTCATGACCAGAGAGAGGGTGTCAGGTGCTACTTTTGAGGAGGTAGTTGATATTGCCCGCGAGATTGAGTCAGTTCGTTGCCAGGAGCGAGATGAGAGGGAGGCCAAGAGGCCTCGGGGGATCTGGTAGTTTTGGTGGTGTTCCTTCGAGAGGTCAGTTTCAGCACGGTAGAGGCCGCCCATTCAGGCATGCTCAGTCAGCCCGCCGAGTTCATCGTGGGGCATCATCGGGCCATGGTTCTCACAGTTCTCATCAGGGCCATTAATCACTTAGTGCCCTACCAGCCCAGAGTTCGTCCTGTGCTCCATCAATTCAGGGCTCTTCCATGCCAGGTCTTTCTACTCGTCATTTCAGTGCTAGGGGTTCCCTTCAGTCCCCTTTCCCCGCACCAGGGAGTTGTTATAAGTGCAGAGAGTTTGGACATATGAGGAGGCAGTGTCCTCGTCTTCTTGGGGTCTATCTCAACAGAGAATTCAACCCTCGACTTCAGCTCCAGTTACTTCACCACCCGCCCAGGCAGCTAGGGGTGGGGGTCAGTCAGCTAAGGGTCGCCCTAGAGGGGGAGGCCGATCAGGTAGCAGTCAGGCCCATTTCTATTCCCTCCCAGCCAGACCAGATGCCATTGCTTCAGATATGGTGTTTACAAGTATTGTCTCAGTTTGCCACAGAGATGCCTCTGTGTTATTTGATCCTGGTTCCACCTTTTCATATGTGTCATCGTATTTTGCTCGTTGTTTGGATACGCCCCCTGAGTCTCTTATTTCCTCGATTCAAGTATCTACTCCGATGGGCGATACTATTGTTGTGGACTGCGTATATCAATCGTGTGTGGTGACGATTGGGGGTCTGGAGACCTGAGTGGACCTTTTGTTATTGTGTATGGTGGAATTTGATGTGATATTAGGCATGGATTGGCTATCTCCGTGTCGGGCTATATTAGACTGTCATGCTAAGACAGTGACATTGGCTATGCCGGGTGTGCCACAGATTGAGTGGCGAGGTTCGGCTGATTTTGTCCCCAGTAGGGTGATTTCATTTTTCAAGGCCCAGCGGATGGTTGGGAAAGGTTGTCTATCATATTTAGCCTTTGTGAGGGACGTCAGTGCAGAGACTCCTAGTATTGATTCCAGTAGTGAGGGATTTTCCCAATTTGTTTCCTGTAGACCTGCCGGGCATGCCACCGGACATGGATATTGATTTTGGTATTGATCTGGTGCTGGGCACGCAGCCCATTTCTATTCCACCGTATCGTATGGCACCGACGGAGTTGAAGGAATTGAAGGAGCAGCTTCAGGAACAACTTGATAAGGGTTTTATTCGGCCTAGCATGTCGCCTTGGGGTGCGCTTGTTCTGTTTGTGAAGAAGAAGGATGGTACGATAAGGATGTGCATTGATTACAGGCAGTTGAACAAAGTTACAATCAAGAACAAGTATCCTTTGCCTCGTATTGATTATTTATTCGACCAGCTTCAGGGAGCGAGGGTGTTCTCCAAGATTGATCTCCGATCAGGGTATCACCAGTTGAAGATCAGGGACTCGAATATTCTTAAGACGGCTTTTAGGACCCGATATGGTCATTATGAGTTCCTTTTGATGTCTTTTGGGCTGACCAATGCCCCATCAACGTTCATGCACTTGATGAACACCGTGTTTCGGCCTTATCTTGACTTGTTTGTAATTGTATTCATTTATGATATTCTGGTGTACTCGCGTAGTCAGGAGGAGCACGCGAAGCATTTGAGATGGTATTGCAGCGGTTGAGGGAGGAGAAACTTTATGCAAAGTTCTCCAAGTGCGAGTTTTGGCTCAATTTAGTGGCTTTCTTGGAGCACGTGGTGTCCAGTGAGGGTATTCAGGTTGATCTGAAGAAGATAGAGGCGGTTCAGAGTTGGCCCAGACTTTCCTCAGCCACAGAGATTCGCAGCTTTCTTCGTTTGGCAGGTTATTATCGTCCGTTCGTTTAGGGATTTTCATCTATTGCATTACCCTTGAACAAATTAACCCAAAAGGGTGCTCCATTAAGGTGGTCGGATGAGTGTGAGGCGAGCTTTCAGAAGCTCAAGACTGCCTTGACCACAGCTCTAGTGTTAGTTTTGCCTTCAGCTTCTGGTTCATATACAGTGTATTGTGATGCTTTGAGAGTTGGTATTGGGTGTGTGTTGATGCAGGAGGGTAGAGTGATTGCTTATGCTTCTCGTAAGTTGAAGCCCCATGAGAAGAATTACCTCGTTCATGATCTAGAGTTGGCCGCCATTGTTCACGCGTTGAAGATTTGGAGGCATTATCTGTATGGTGTGTCTTGTGAGGTGTTTACTGATCATCGTAGTCTCCAGCATTTGTTCAGGCAGAAGGATCTCAATTTGAGGCAGCGGAGATGGTTGGAGTTACTAAAGGACTATGATATTACTATCTTGTACCATCCGGGGAAGGCCAATGTAATGGCCGATGCTTTGAGTAGGAAGGTGATGAGTATGGGCAGTTTGGCATACATTCCTGTTGGGGAGAGACCTCTTGTAGTTGATGTTCAGGCCTTGGCCAATCAGTTCGTGAGGTTGGATATTTAGGAGCCCAGTCGGTTCTTAGCTTGTGTGGTTTCTCGGCCTTCCTTGTTTGATCGCATCAGAGAGCGCCAGTATGATGATCCTCATTTGCTTGTCCTTAAGGACAGGGTTCAACATGACGATGCCAGAGATGTGACTATTGATGATGATGGGGTATTGAGGATGCAGGGCCGGATATGTGTGCCCAATGTAGATGGGCTTCGGGAGTTGATTTTGGAGGAGGCCCACATCTCGCGGTATTCCATCCATCCGGGTGCCGCGAAGATGTACCAGGATTTTAGACAGCATTACCAGCTGAGGAGAATGAAGAAGGATATTGTGGGATTTGTAGCTTAGTGTCTCAATTGTCAGCAGGTAAAATATGAGCATCAGAGACCGGGTGGCTTTCTTCAGCGGTTAGTAGTGGTGTTCATGGTTCGGTTTGGATCGGTGGTTCCCTAGAAAGAAACCTAACCAAGTAAGTCGGTTTTTCAAATATTATAACCAAACCAAACCATTTAAGTCGATTTTTTCTCGATTCGGTTTATGTCGGTTTTTCGGTTTTTTCGGTTATTTGTCGGTTTTTTCTTAAGTATAAGACATACACTACCAAACACATATTTCGGCGACCACATTTTCAACGTAACACTATCAAATCAATTGCCCTTTGAGAAATCTATTATTTATCAAGATATATTGATGATAATTGAATCAAATAGTGATGAATAATTTAAGGACTCAATTAAAAATATATTATTTTTAACACGAAATGGATTCTTACACTTAAGAAAAGAAAACTACCAATCAAACTAGAATGTAAAGGTAAAGAACTATACTAAGAGTGCAAACTATTAACATTTACCATTAAAGTTTTGAAACTTTGTATAAAAATATACATATATATAGGTGTAATAATAAATTTGAAGTAGCTACTCCTATAGTCGGTTTGGTTCGATTTTTTTCTGATTAAAACCAAAACTAAACCAAATTTGATCGGTTTTTAAAATTCAAAACCAAAACCAAACCAAACCAAAAAGTATCGGTTTTTTTGGTCGGTTTGGTTTGGTTTTCGGCTTGGTTCGATTTTTCGGATTTTTATGAACACCCCTAGCGGTTAGATATTCCAGAGTGGAAGTGGGAGCGGATCACCATGGAATTTGTAGTTTGGTTCCCACGAACTTTGAGGAAGTTCAATGCTATTTGGGTAATTGTGGATCGGCTGACCAAGTCCGCGCACTTCATTCCTGTGTGTACTACCTATTCTTTAGAGTGGTTAGCAGAGATTTACATCCGAGAGATTGTTCTCCTGCATGGTATTCCAGTTTCCGTCATTTCAGATAGAGGTGCTCAGTTTACTTTGCAGTTTTGGAGAGTCGTACAACGAGAGTTAGGTACTCAGGTGGAGTTGAGCACAGCTTTTCACCCTCAGATGGATGGGCAGTCCGAACACACTATTCAGATATTGGAGGACATGTTGCGCGCTTGTGTCATTGATTTTGGAGGTTCATGGGATCAGCTTTTACCGCTCGCGGAGTTTGCATATAACAACAGCTATCAGCTGAGTATTCAGATGGCTCCATATGAGGCTTATGGGAGACGGTGTAGATCTCTAGTTGGTTGGTTTGAGCCGGGCGAGGCTAGGCTTTTGGGTAGAGACTTGGTTCAGGATGCCTTGGACAAGATGAAAGTGATTTAGGAGCAGCTTCGCACAGCGCAATCGAGACAAAAGAGTTATGATGACAGGAAGGTTCGTGATGTGTCTTACATGGTTGGGGAGAAGGTTCTACTGAAGGTTTCACCCATGAAGGGTGTTATGAGATTTGGGAAGAAGGGTAAATTGAGTCTTCGATTCATTGGGCCTTTTGAGGTGCTTCGGAGGATTGGGGAGGTGGCTTATGAGCTAGCTTTGCCACCTAGCTTGTCGAGCCTGCTCCGGTATTCCATGTTTCTATGCTCCGGAAGTGTATTGGCGATCCCTCTCATGTTTTGGATTTCAGCACGGTTCAGTTAGACAGTGATTTAACTTATGGGCGAAGCCAGTGGCCATTTTGGAGCGGCAGGTCCGAAAGTTGAGATCAAAGGATATAGCTTCAGTGAAATTTCAGTGAACTTGTGGGTAAATGATCTCGGAATTGGGTTTTTATGGTTCGTATAGCTTCGTTAGGTGATTTGGGACTTAAGATCATGATCGGAATGTAATTTAGAGGTCCGTGGTAGATTTAGGCTTTAATTGGCGAAATTGGAATTTTGGCGTTTTCCGGTTGGTAGTGGAAATCTTGATATCGGGGTCGGATTGGGATTCCGAAATTTGGAGTAGGTTCGTTGTGTCATTGGTGACGTGTGTGCAAAATTTCAGGTCATTCGGATCAGGCTTGATAGGTTTTTACATCATTTGCGGAATTCGGAAGTTTTGGGATCCTTAGGCTTGAATCCGATGGTGATTTGATGTTTTGGTGTTGTTTTGAGTGTTTCGAAGGTTGTAACAAGTTTGAATGATCTTATGGGATGTTTTGTCATGTTTGGTTGAGGTCCCGAGGGCCTCGAGTGTGTTTCGGATGCACAACAGGTCATTTTTGGACTTGAAAGGTTAGCAGATTTTGCTCGTAATTTGTTGCAGAAGATTTGTTCTTCGCGTTCGCGAAGATTGTCCCGCGTTCGCGAGAAGAGCTTGGTTAGGGTGAAGATGCTCTTCGCATTCGCGAGTAAGGGGACGCGTTCGCATAGGTTTGGGTCTCCAGTAAATCGCAGACGCGAGGGTGGCGTCGCGTTCGCGTAGGGAAGTTGGAGCAGCTGGGACCCCAGGAATTTGTTCATCGCGTTTGCGTAGGAAGGATAGCGTTCGCGAAGGCTCTGGCAGCTGAAGCTTCGTGTCCGCAGGAAGGAGCTTGCGTTCGCGAAAGAGGAAAGAGTGAGTAGTGGAATTTTGTTCTACGCGAACGCGAGGAGTATGTCGCGTTCGCGATGAAGGTCATATCTGGGCAGAATGTTAAGTTCAAAAACGAGGGTTTTAGGCCATAATTTCAAAACTCATTAGAGAGCTCGGGAGAAGGCGAATTTAGAATGGATTATCAGAGGAGTGATTGGGGTAAGTGTTCTTCACTTGTTTTTGGTTGAATTCCATGATTATATCTTGATTCTTATCATTTAATTTGAGAATTTGGGGTCAAAATTGGGGGAAAATGGAAGAAAATTTGGAGAGTGGATTTTGGGATTTGGATGGCCATTTGACATCGGATTTTGGTGAATTTGATATGGGTAGACTCGTGGGAGGATAAGGATTCTAATGGTGTGATTTTTATCAAATTTCGAGACGTGGGCCCGGGGGCGAGTTTGGCCAATTTCAGGATTTTTGATGTAATTTGATTATTTTCGCATGGGCTTTATTCCTTAAGCATATATTGATGTTATGATTCTGATTTTGGATAGATTCGGGACGATTTGAGGCCGAATCGAGTGGAAAAGGCCTCGCGGAGTAGATTTTCATCCGGTTTGAGGTAAGTAACGATTGTAAATCTAGACTTGAGGGTATGAAACCCCGGAATTTTGTACTGTTTTGATAAATAAGGTGAGGCACATTCTAGGTGACAGGCGTGTGGGCGTTCACCAGTAGGGATTGTGACTTGGTCCGCCCCTTGGAGCTGTAGAGTTGCTTGTTTTGATAAACTCTATATGATATCTATATGTTTTGGAAATAAATCTGTTAATTTGGGATGAATGCCATGTTTGGGGCCTTGTGCCGAACCGTTTGGACCCTCAGAGGTATTTTACTACTTTCCTCACATTGTTTTGATTTGAAAGCATATCCTCAGCCATGATTTTTACCTGTTTACTTTTGATTCAGTTTTATTACTCTGTTTAAATATATGGATGTTGTTTGGGCTGACTTTCCCTGATTTTTACTGAAATGCTCGAGTGGATGTTAGGTTGAGGACTGAGAGAGGTCGAGGACCTGATGGTGAGGATTATATATATTGATGGATCGGGCTACACGCCGCAGCGATATTTATATGTATATGGATCGGGTTGCACGCCGCAGCGATATGTTGGATTGGGCTGCACGCCACAGCGATATAACGCTTGGGCTGTAGGAGCCCCTTCGGAGTCTGCACACCCCCAGTGAGCGCAGTTGACTATATCTATTTACGGATCGGGCGGCGAGCCGCAACGGTTATTACTATGAGATATCTATTGAGCGGGAGTACTGAGTGTGAGTGTTGATTGATGAGAGTTGAGTCACAAGTGACTGAGAGGCTTGCCCGAGAGACTATATATACATGAGTGATACTTTTCTCGAGGGGACTTGTTTATGAACTTACTGTTTTCACCCTTCTTTTATGCTGAGCCTCTATTGAAAAATATTGAGTAAATGTTTTAATTAACTTTCGTTGAGACTGGAATTTTTACGAGCTGTTTCGAAATTGAACTACGGATTTGACTTTGATATTTCTATTGAGATTCTATGTTAGATTATGTATATGATGTAAATGGTCGTCACTACACTCAGCCTTTATTTACTTTGGTTATTTACTGATTTGGCGTACTCACGTTACTCCCCGTACCTCGTGTGCAGATCCAGGTGCCAGAGCATCAGAGTGAGAGCTTTCAGCAGCTTCTGAGTACTTCTGGAGATAGCAAGGTAGCTGCACGGCATTCGCAGCCCTGCCTTTCTCCTTCCTATACTTAGTGTTATTTGTTTAAGTCTTTTCTTGAATTGAGTAGACAGTACTGGACAGTATCTTAGTGGCTCATGATTAGTGACACCCGGATCGGGTAGTGTGGATGCATTTGCGTATTTGTTTTTCTACGTATTTTGTTATAATAAAATGAAAGACTTGTGTTCTTAGCTGATTTGGAAATGAATTTATAAAAGACTTTTATTTTATTAGTGTTGAATCGGCTTGCCTAGTACTGTGATAGGCGCCATCACGACCGGGGTGGTTTGGGGTCGTGACATTATAGCACAAGTTTTAAGGGTTAAAACCCTTTCCCAAAACCCTGTTAGGTTTTTCTTTCCACGAGAAAAAGGATTCCATTATTTCCTATTCATCACGACCCAAATCTACCATGTCGTGATGGTGCCTATCGTGGAACTAGGCAAGCCGACTCTTTACAAAAAAACAACGTGATATTTCATTTTTAAAGATAAATTCATGCTATTTAATAATAAAACTTCATAAAGAACATCTGAATAAAAAAAATGCGAAAAGAATTGCCCGACATCGGGATGTCACTAGTCATAAGCATCTTCTAAGAACTGTCCGATAATACTAAGACTAATACAGTTTGGAAAATAACTAATAACACCTATAGGAAGATAGGAGGGAGAAGAGCAGGGCTGCGATCGCCATGCAGCTACCTTGCTAACTCCAACAGATCCGCGACGGATGAACTCAACACTCGCTAGCACGTCCAGCAACCCCTAGATCTGCACACAAGGTGTAGGAAGTAATGTGAGTACGCCAACTCTGTAAGTAATAACAGTAAATAAAGACTGAGCAGTAGTGACGAGCAGTAAAACACATATAGTCCACATCATGAAATCTCAGAAATTACAACATTGCTTTCAAATCAGTACGTGAGTCAAATCATCTCGTTTTAAAACTAGTTTTTAGTAAAAATCATTTGTAGATAGTTTTCAACAGTTTCAACAAAGGCTCAATGCAAAAGAGAGTAAATGTGATGAAAATCGTAAACAACCCCTCGGGCAAAACATCACTCATAAGCAGCCCCGCAGGCAGAACATCACTCATATACAGCTCCTCGGGCAAACCTCATAGTCACTCGTATACAGCCCATCGAGCATATCTCATATCACTCACTCAGGGTATGCGTGCTCACTGGGGGTGTGCAGACTCCGGAGGGGCTCCTACAGCCCAAGCGATATAACATTCCACCTCGTGGCATAAATCAATCAGGCCCTCGGCCTCACTCAATCATGAATCAGCAACAACTTGCTGCGGCGTGCAGCCCGATCCCATAATTATCCTCACAAATCAGGCCCTCGGCCTCACTCAGTCATAAACCTCTCAAGCCACTCGGGCTATCAGTACAACAAGGTGCTCAGCCCAAATTGACATTTTATATGTATAAAAAATACGTAATAAAGACTGAATTATGAAATCAGTAAGTATAGCATGACTGAGTATAGATTTTCAATCAAAATAGTGAGAGGATAATAAGAAAAAGGCCTCTAAGGGTCCAAACAGCTCTAGCACAAGGCCCAAATATGACATTCAGCCCAATTTATAAAAACTCTTTCTAAAACACATAAGTATCATATAGTTTCGGTCAAATACGCAACTTTATAGGCTACGGGACGGACCAAGTCAATATCCCCAATGGTGCACGCCCACACATCCGCCACCTAGCATGTGCGTCACCTCAAAATAGTAAAACGACACAAAATTCTGGGTTACACACCCTCAGGACTAGATTTACAATCATTACTTACCTCAAACCGGTCAAATCCCTACTCCGCGATGATCTTGCCCCATGACTCGTCCTCCGATCGCTCTGAATCTATTCACAACCAGAACAATACCATCAATATACGCTAATGGAGTGAATTCAACAAGAAAAACTATCAAATTAGGCACGAATCCCGAAATCCTCTCAAACCCGGCCCTTGGGCCCAAGTCTCGGAATCCGACAAAAATCACAAAACTAGAAAGCCCTTTCACTCACGAGTCTATCCACACCAAATTCATCAAAATCCGACATCAAATGGACCCTCAAATCCCCGAATCAAACTCTCCAATTCCCAAGCCCTAACCCCTCATTTTCACCCCTAATTTCTACTAATTACATGCTTAAACAACTGAAAATCACTATTATCGCGAGTATTAGGCTTAAGTAACTTACCTCAATGGAAACCCCCTTGATTCCCTCTTCAAAACTCTCTGAAAGCTCCAATCCCGTCTTAAAAAATGGTGGAAATGGGTAAAATGCGTGAAGGGTTCAATTTATACCTTATGGCCAGGCATTTCTGCACCTGCGGTCAAAATAGCACACCTGCGGTGCCGCTTCTGCGCCCAAAAGTCCGCACCTGCGAAAGTCACTTAAATTCCAAAATCCGCACCTGTGCCCCAGGCATCGCACCTGCGGGCTTGCAGATACGTCAAATTTACCACATCTACGGCTCCTCTCCTTTCCCTCCAATTCTGCATCTGCGGCTTCTCCACCGCACCCGCGGTCCCCACTCCGCAGGTGCGGTTAACACAGAACCAGCAGCTTCAGTTGCATTTTCCAAGTTCAAACTCCGTTAACCATCCGAAATTATCCGAGCCCCTCGGGGCCTCAACCAAACATACCAATAAGTCACATAACAACATACAAATTTAATCGAACCTTCAAATCACTCAGAAACAACATCAAAACACCAAATTACCCTAGGATTCAAGCCTAAGAACTTCTAAACTTCCAAATTCTGCCAAACGATGCCAAAACCTACTAAATCACCTCCGAATGACCTGAAATTTTGCACACACATCACAAATGACGCTACGAACCTACTCTAACTTCCGGAATTCCATTCCGACCCGATATCAAAATTTCCACTGCCCACCAAAAAATGCCAAATTTCCAATTTCGCAAATTCAAGCCTAATTCTACCACGAACCTCCAAATCACATTTCGGACGCGCTCCCAAGTCCAAAATCACCTAACGGAGCTAACCGATCCATCAGAATTCACATCCGAGAACATTTACACATAAGTCAAATCCATTTAACTTTTCCAACTTAAGCTCCTAAATAGGAGACTAAGTGTCTCATTCCACACCGAAACCACTCCGGACCCCAACAAACCAACACGATATGATGAAATACAATTGAGGAGCACACAAGGGGCAGAAATGGGGGAAACGACGTTATAACTCACGAAACGACCGACCGGGTCGTTACATCCTCCCCCTCTTAAACAAATGTTCGTCCTTGAACGGGTTTAGAAACATACCTGAAGCCTCAAACAGGTGTGGATATCTGCTCCGCATCTCCTGCTCGGTCTCCCAAGTAGCCTCCTCCTCGGGCCGACCTCTCCACTGCACTTTCATTGAATCTATATCCTTTGATCTCAGCAGTCCGACCTGCCGCTCCAAAATAGCCAAATCACCGTCTAGCTGAACCGTGCTGAAATCCAAGACATGAGACGGATCGCCGATATACTTTCGGAGCATAGAAACATGAAATATCAGATGCATACCCGGCAAGCTAGGTGGAAAGGCAAGCTCATAAGGCACATCCCCAATCCTCCGAAGTACCTCAAAAGGCCCAATGAACCGAGGGCTCAACTTGCCCTTCTTCCCAAATATCATAACTGTCGATACCTCCTTTCTCTCGCGAAATCGGGTTTAACATTTGGGCGAACAACTCATTTCCTTTTGGGAATTGGGTTTGCAATTGAAGAGTCGCCACCAATGATTAAGTGTATTAGGACACTAAAGAAATTTGATTTAGAAAAATCAGAGATTGGGTAAGGGCTTGAAATTAACTCGAGGGGAAGGTGTTAGGCACCCCTCAAGATCCACTAGTGTGGTTCCCGACCATTCTACAATTGTGACTTTAAGTGCAAATGACAAGTGAACAAGCAAGAATTGTAAATACGAGATAGTTTTCACATAACGGTTGCAAGCAACTGAAGCAAAAGAAGTTAAAGAAACTGAAAGTTGGGAAGAAAGCAATTTTAAAGTTCTGAAAATAAACAAGTAAAAGGAAGGTTTTTGCGTAATTGATGCAAGTAATTGAAGTAAAAGAAAAGTTAAAGAAGCTGAAAATTGAGCAGTTTCTTTTTTTTCTTAAAAAAGAAATTCTGAAAGATTAAACAAGTAAAGGGAAGGGGGGGTCCTAGGTTTATAAATAATATGGATCACCCCACACAACACCCGGTAACCGTTTATACACGTAGTGTTATCGCGTGGTCATCATATCCATATCTACCTTTTCCCACCCTGTTAAGGTATTAAAGTGCGGAATAGTCTCGTTACTTATTGCATGCTATTACCCATCCCAATCCTATCAGTCCGGAGGCATTTGGGACTACTAGTCCTAAAGGGGAGGGAGATTTGGGGCTTTTCAGGGTTTAATAGGATAAAATTCTAAGGCGACAAACAAAAACACATAAAGCAGATATGGGAAACACATAACAGTTAGAAAGGCTCAGACAGGCCTCCTCACTTAAAGACAGATTGTTTAGCATGTCTTGCACGTACTGGTTATGGTCTGAATTAACTTAAAGCGTTAAGGCAAGCTGATTTATCACATATTTTCAGATAAGAAGTCTGAATTAGGCCTGCCTGCTGGTTGTAATTATCAAAGATTGGTGCAGTTGATTAATTACCTAATGGCTTGCCTAGGTGAAACCTATAGGCATGATATCTAATAATGCAGGAGTACATTAATTTTAAAGAAGGCTTGCTGATTATAGAAAAACATAAGTTATGCGGGTATTGGGTATCGTTACCACTGATTTTAGACTTGTAGACGATTCAGATTCAGCTGGTTACTCCTATAGGCATGCTTTCTAAGCGTGGTTGGTTTGAAAAAAACGTTTATAGAAATGCATGAGTCCTATAGGCATGGTATCTAGAAGGCAATTTGTTATTTAAACCTATAAACTGTTTGCCTGGTGATAGATGTTTATGTAGAATTTAAGAGATCCTATGGACAGGTTCTATATATGAGATGCAGAAATGCAGAATCTTATAGACATGTTCTCTATATGAGATGCAGAAATGCAGAATCCTATAGACATGTTCTCTATATGAGATGCAGAATCCTATTGACTTGTTCTCTATATGAGATGCAGAAATGCAGGAACTATTGATATGATATCTATGTATGAAAGACAGAACTTAAAGACATGATTTCTAAAATGCAGAAGTGCAGAAAGCCTATAGGGCAGGAATGCAGAAACGAAAGCAGGATACGATTGCAGAAGTAAATACCTAAGAGCATGATATCTACCCTTATGCATACATGAGTGACCCTTCCCTTTTCACTAAAACACCCATAAGTTATCACAAAATTATTACATACCAGAACGAATCAAGAAGAGTAAAATTACATCAGAAATTAGAGTACAACCAAGGAGAGCCTGATTCAGACTCCAGGTCTGAAATATGAAATAAACCAACTCCAAAGATCCAATTTCCAAAGCCTTTCTCATTTTCTAGGTGTGTCAGAGTTCCCAAGAGCCTCATGAACTCCAGGCAGTGCTTACACCCAAATTCATTACAGAATTGAATTATAGTGCAGTGGAAGGGCCAACCCTCAAATGTCTAAGTTCAGAGGGAACTCAAGGTCCCCAAAGCAAGGCTCATAGGAGGGGGGCAGAACTTAGAAACTAAAAGTGAGTGTAAGTGCAGAAAGGGGTTTAGGGGAAAGTCAAGACAGGCTGGTGGTCATACCGAGCAATTGGAAATGCTGGCACACCCCAACCAGCCTGTTAGCCACACTGTTTGGGAGTTAGGATCCTTTAAAGGATCAAGCACAGACATGAACAACAATTTGGATGCTGCCATGCTTGAACCTTAACTCAAACACATAGAGGGAATAGGGGTATGGGGATTCACAACAGAAAACGGATGCAAAGAGGACAACATACATATTTAACACTAAGTATAGACAACAAAGTAGACAGGATGATAGAAGTTGTGAAATAAACACATTGGGATGAGGCTGAAACTTAAATTAGAACATACCAGTTTCAGGGAAATAAGAAAGTAAAAGCAATAGTCTTGTAAAGCCAAATTGCAAGCAAATAGTCAGAATATCTCAGAAGAGAGTAGAGTGTTGGGTGAAGCGTAAGAGTATTGAAATTGAAAGTAAGTAATGTGTGTTAGAGTATTGAACTCAAGGTGTCTTAAAGTGTTGAAAGGTCGTGCCCTTTATAGTGCAGAAAGCAAGTAAGAAAAAAGGTAAGAAAATAGTTATGAAATCAATTACATAAGGTCTCCCTTTAATTAAGGGATTCTGATTTCAAACGGGCAGAATAAATAAGGAAAGAATTTGATCAAAATCTTTTCCAAAGTATTACAAGAAGGGCAAATACACAGAAACTATTTAAGGAAAGAGTTTGATAGCAACACGATTTGTGCAAATAAGGAAAGGAAATTAATCAACAGTCAGTAAAAATCAGAAATTGAGTTTTGGTATGAATGAATCCAACTAGAAAGGTGAAGAAAGGTTTAATTAAACAAAATCAGTAACAATCAGTCGAACCTTATTAAAAGGAATTTTGAATCAATCAAAAATTGGCAAAACCTTTTTTGAAGGAAGAATTCCTCATATATAAAGCATACAGACATGTCAAACAAGAAAGATCTGTCATGCCAATTAGAAAGAATCTAGTATAGAAAAGTTCAGAGTCACAAACAAAGAGGCTCAAATTAAGTACATAGACTCAGACTTAGTTTGAGAGAATCCGGGGTTCCATAATAGAACCCTAGTCCACACACAAGATCAAACTCGCCAAAAACCCCAAATCCTAGGGTTTTTAACTTGAATCAGATGCAGAGACGAGAAGACAAATAACTGAAACGGGCTCAGAGGTCTCTTTCAGAGACTCATGAGAAAACAAACACGTAAAATAGCAAGTTTGAAACAAATAGAGTGAAGAAACTGATTTAAAGCATAAAGAACATGTTTTAAGAAAAGCTTGGAACTTAAACAAGTTCAGAAGTCAAAGAGGTAGTATAAACTTAAAGAAACAATAGATGAAACATGTTTAGAAAGAACTCAAACAAAGTCCAGAAGAAGGCAAATAAAGAACTAAGAGCTTAGTAGAAAATACAGTAAAGGAACACAGGGGTAAACGAACACATAAGATAAACGTGTGAAAGCATGATATAGAAACCAGTAGAAGAAAGAACGAAGCACAATAGAAGAATATGCATAATAAGGCAAACATAAGAACACAGGAGAAGGGCATGCGAGGTAGAAAAGAGAACATAAAAACATAGCATAGACAGATTCACACAAAGAAAAGAAGAAGAGGAGTCAGAAAACATTTTAAAATTTTTTCAGAAACCCTAAATCGAAGAGAAACAAATTTTGAAAGAAAAGATTGGGGAAAACGTTTTAAAACTCTAGTAGAACACAGATATAGCATAGATCTAAGGAAACAAACAGAGAAAACCTCGAATAGCTTAGGGTTTCAGAGAAACCCTAGAAATGAGAAAGGCTTGGAAGAAAGTCCGATCTTGAGTCGGAGAGGTCAGAAATAGGCTCCTGATGCTTGGATCCGCCGGAGCGAGGCCGGAGAGGCATCAAAGCCATGGATCTAAGAGGATTTAAAAGAACACCATCAAGGTCAGACCTCGAAATTTCGAACACCCAGGGTTTAAAGGTGGAGGGGGGTGTGTACAGGCCATCCATGGCCTGAGAAGCCATGGATTCCGGTGAAAGTGCGGTTGAAAAGTCAGAAGATGACTAGGGTTCCGAGGAACTTTCGAGAGAGTTTTGGGAAAGGAGAGTGTTCGAAGGCGGCTGAGAGATGGAAATGAGGGGATTAGGGTATGGTCGGTAGGTTAAAAATGGTAAGTGGTGATCGTGGCCGTTGATCAAAACGATCAACGGCCTGGATTAAAAGAAAAGGCCAGGCAGGTTAATTGGTCGAGTCGGGGGGTCGGGTTACAATTGAGATTGGGCTGGTCTAATTGGGAGTTTAGGATTGGGTCAATTGGAGGGGTCAATTTGGCTATAATTGAAATAAATTGGGGCTATATACTAAATAGCCAGTTTTTCCCTTTTTATTTTATAAAAAATAATAAAAATGATTCTGAAATTAAATTAAAAGTACTGTATCAGTAAATACTTTATAAATATTAATTTAAAAATATTGGAACCAAATTTATAATTATATAATGCTATTAATCTTAAAATAGGCTAAAATTGCAATTATATGCAATTTAGCTTTTAAAATACTAAATAAATTTGTAAAAAATATACAAAAATTACCTTAACTATATTTTGGTATAAATATGGGAAATAAAACAAATTATCCACCAAAATAATAATTTTGGGAATAATTATTGGTTTTTATACTGCTAATATGGGCAATAAATTGATTTTAAAAATCTTTTAGAAATTAGGAAAAATACTAAAATACTTTGGCATGCTTATATATGCGTGCATATGTTATTTTGAGAATATATATAGGGAAAAATTGGGTATCAACAATAACAGCCTTCATGGGTGAAACCTTCAATAGAACCTTCTCCCCAACCATGTAAGACACATCACGAACCTTTCTATCAGCATAACTCTTTTGTCTTGTCTGAGTTGTACGAAGCCGCTCCTGGATTACTTTCATCTTGTCCAAAGCATCTTGTACCAAGTCTGTACCCAAAAGCCTAGCCTCGCCCGGCTCAAACCAGCCTACTGGAGATCTACACTGTCTCCCATATAAAGCCTTATATGGTGCCATCTGAATACTCGACTGATAACTGTTGTTATATGCAAACTCTGCGAGTGGCAGAAACTGGTCCCGTGAACCCCAAAATCAATGACACAAGCGCGTAACATGTCCTCCAATATCTGAATAGTGCGCTTGGATTGTTCGCCCGTCTGAGGGTGAAAATTTGTGCTCAACTCAACCTGAGTACCCAACTCTCGCTGCACGGTCCTCCAAAACTGCGATGTAAACTGAGTACCTCTATATGAAATGATGGAAACTGGGACACCATGCAGGCGAATAATCTCTCGGATATAAATCTCAGCTAATCGCTCTTAAGAATAGGAAGTACACACAGGAATGAAGTGCGCGGACTTGGTCAGCCGATCCACAATCACCCAAATAGCATCTAACTTCCTCAAAGTCCGTGGAGTCCAACTACGAAATCCATGGTGATCCGTTCCCACTTCCACTCTAGAATATCTATTTGCTGAAGCAAGCTACCCGGTCTTTGATGCTCATATTTCACCTGCTGGCAATTGAGACACCGAGCTACAAACCCCACTATATATTTCTTCATTCTCCTCACCAATAGTGTTGTCTCAAATCCTAGTACATCTTCGTGGCTCCCGGATGTATGGAATACCGCGAGCTATGGGCCTCCTCTAGAATCAACTCCCGAAGCCCATCTACATTGGGCACACATATCCGGCCCTGCATCCTCAATACCCCATCATCACCAATAGTCACATCTCTAGCATCGCCATGCTAAACATTGTCCTTGAGGACAAGCAAATGAGGATTATCATACTAGCGCTCTCTTATACGATCAAATAAGGAAGACCGAGAAACCACACAAGCTAGGATCCGACTGGGCTCCGAGATATCCAACCTCACGAACCGATTGGCCAAGGCCTGAACATCAACTACAAGAGGTCTCTCCCCAACAGGAATAAGTGCGAGAGTGCCCATACTCACCGCCTTCCTACTCAAGGCATCGGCTGCTACATTGGCCTTTCCCAGATGGTACAAAATAGTGATATCATAGTCCTTTAGCAGCTCCAACCACCTCCGCTTCCTCAAATTGAGATCCTTTGTCTTGAACAAGTTTTGGAGGCTACGATGATCAGTAAACACCTCACAATACACACCATAGAGATATGCCTCCAAATCTTCAACGCGTGAATAATGGCAGCCAACTCCAAATCATGAACAGGGTAGTTCTTCTCATGGGGCTTCAACTGACGAGAAGCATAAGCAATCACTTTACCCTCCTGCATCAACACACACCCAATACCAATCCGAGAAGCATCACAATATACCGTATATGAACCTAAAGCTAATGGCAAAAATAACACCGGAGCTGTGTTCAAGGCTGTCTTGAGCTTCTAAAAGCTCGCCTCACACTCATCCGACCACCTGAAAGGAGCACCCTTTGGGTAAATTTGGTCAAGGGTGATGCAGTAGATAAAAATCCCTGAATGAACTGACGGTAATAACCCGCCAAACCAAGAAAGCTACGAATCTCTATGGCTGAGGACGGTCTGGGCCAACTCTGAACCGCCTCTATCTTCTTCGGATCAACCTGAATACCCTCACTCGACACCACGTGCCCCAAGAACGCCACTGAACTGAGCCAAAACTCACACTTGGAGAACTTTGCATAAAGCTTCTCCTCCCTCAACCGCTGCAATACAACTCTCAAATGCTCAGCGTGCTCCTCTTAACTACGCGAGTACACTAGAATATCATCAATGAATACAATAACAAACGAGTTGAGATAAGGCTGAAACATGCTGTTCATCAAATGCATGAACGCTGCTGGAGCATTGGTTGGCCCAAAAGACATCACAAGGAACTCATAATGACCATATCGGGTCTTGAAAGCTGTCTTAAGAATGTTCGAGTCCCTGAACTTCAACTGGTGATACCCTGACCTGAGATCAATCTTGGAGAACACTCTCGCTCCCTAAAGCTGGTCAAATAAATCATCAATACGAGGCAAAGGATACTTATTCTTGATTGTGACTTTGTTCAACTGCCTAAATCAATGCACATCCTCATAGTGCCATCCTTCTTCTTCACAAATAGGACAGGCTCACCCCAAGGTGACACACTAGACCAAATAAACCCCTTGTCAAGGAGTTCCTGAAGCTGCTCCTTCAACTCCTTTAACTCCGCCGGTGCCATACGATACGGTGGAATAGAAACAGGCTGAGTGCCCGACACCAAATCAATACCGAAGTCAATATTCCCGTCCGGTGGCATGCCCCGCAGGTCTGCAGGAAACACATCCGAAAAATACCTCACTATCGGAACTGAATCAATGGTAGGGGTCTCTGCACTGACATCCCTCACAAAGGCAAATAAGAAAGGCAACCCTTTCCAACCATCCGTTGGGCCTTCAAAAATGAAATCACTCTACTAGGAACATAATCTGACGAACCTCGCCACTCAATCCGTGGCACCCCCGGCATAGCCAACGTCACCGTCTTAGCGTGACAGTCCAGAATAGCACGACATGGAGACAACCAATCCATGCCCAATATCACATCAAAATCCACCATGCTAAGCAGCAAAAGGTCCACTCAGGTCTCCAAACCCCCAATAGTCACTACACAAGACCGATATATGCGGTCCAAAATAATAGTATCGCCCACCGGAGTAGATACACGAACAGATGAAACAAGTGACTCGCGGGACGCATCCTAATAATGAGCAAAATATGATGACACATATGAAAAAGTGGAACCAGGATCAAATAATACAGAGGCATCCCTGTGGCAAACTGAGACAATACCTGTGATCACAGCATCTGAAGCAATAGCATCTGGTTTGGCTGGGAGTGCATAGAAAACGAGCCTGACCACCACCTGATCGACCTCCCCCTCTAGGGCGACCCTTAGCTGACTGACCCCCACCCCTAGCTGCCTGGGCGGATGGTGAAGTAACTGGAGATGAAGTCGAGGGATGACTCCTCTGCTGAGATGGACCTTCAAGAAGACGAGGACATTGCCTCCTCATATGTCCAAACTCTCTGCACATATAAAACTCCCTGGTGCGGGGAACGGGGATTGAAGGGAACCCTTAACACCGGAATGACCAGTAGAAGGACCTGGCGTGGAAGAGCCCTAAACTGATGGAGCACGGGACGAACTCTGGGCTGGTAGGGCACTAAGTGATGAATGGCCCTGATGAGAACTGTGAGAACCATGGCCCGATGATGCCCCACGGTGAACTGGACGAGCTGACTGAGCATGTCTGAATGGACGGTCTCTGCCGTGCTGGAACTGACCCCCATGAGGAGCACCTCCAAAACTACCGGATCCATGAGGCCCCTTGGCCTCCCTCTCTACTCGCTCCTGATGGCGAATCGACACTATGTCCCGAGCAATGTCAACAACCTCCTCAAAAGAAGTACCAGATGCCCTCTCTCTAGTCATAAGAATCCGTAACTGATACGAGTGGCCATCCACGAACCTCCTGATCCTCTCCCTGTCCGTGGGAACCAAACAGATAGCATGACGGTCTAACTCAGAGAACCTCATCTCATACTGCGTCACATCCATATCATCCTGACGTAACTGCTCGAACTGTCTATGTAGCTCCTCTCTGCGAGACTGCGGCACATACTTCTCCAGAAAGAGAACGGAGAACTGCTTCCAAGTAAGGGGCACTGCACCAACCGGCCTACGCCTCTCATTAGCCTCCCACCAAGTAAAGGCAGCTCCAAAGAAATGAAAGGTAGTGAACGAGACCCCACTGGTCTCCAGAATACCCGCCGTACGAAGATTCCTCTAACAATTATCCAAAAAACCCTGGGTGTCCTCGCCCTCTGTACCATTGAAAGTCGGAGGCTGAAGTCTACCAAACCTCTACAATATACGCTGCTCGTCATTAGGCATGACCGGTACCACATAATCCTGAGGAGGTGCAACCGGCTGGGCTGGTGGTGCCTCCAGTGTCTGTAGTCTCTGAACAACCTGCTCGGGTGTACGAGCAGCGGGAGTCTGAGTGCCTCCCCAGCCTGGGACGTTGCTGAGGTAGTAGAAACAGTGACTGCCTGAGCAAGACTGCTGTCGGTCAAGATCTGAGCTAAGGTATCCTGAAGGCCTGGGATAACAATAGGCACACCGGTGCCTGGCCTGGTCCTGCTGGAGCATCTAAATTGGGACCTGATCATGAACTGGGGCGGCTGGTGGATCTGCAGTTGTTGCCCTAGCTATTGTGCGGGCTATACCCCTGCCCTCACCACGGCCTCGATCGTGACCTCGACCTCTCGTAGCCCCAACTGGTGGTACTGGTGGCCGTCCGTCCTGACTGGTAGCACGTATTCTCACCATCTGTTAGAGAATAGAATAACAGCAGTTTAGTACCAGAATTAACAGATTCGCACGACAAGAATTCAACAATGTGAAGTTTTTCCTAAAGGTTCTACAGCCTCTCAAAAATAAGGAGAGACGTCTCCGTATCGATCCGCGAGACTCTACTAAACCCGCTCATGACCCGTGAGACCTATGTAACCTAGGCTTTGATACTAACTTGTCACAAGCCAAATCTACCATATCGTGATAGCGCCTATCGTGGAACTAGGCAAGCCGACTCTATACCAAAACAAGGTGATATTTCATTTTCAAAGATAAATTCACTCTATTTAATAATAAAACTTCATAAAGAACATCTGAATAACAAAAATACGGAAAGAACTGCCCGACATTGGGGTGTCACTAGTTATGAGCTTCTACTAAGAACTGTCCGATAATACTAAGACTAATACAGTCTGGAAAATAACTAATAACATCTATAGGAAGATAGGAGGGAGAAGAGCAGGGCTGCGATCGCCATGCAGCTACCTTGCTAACTCCAACAGATCCGCAACGGATGAAATCAACACTCGCTAGCACGTCCAGCAACCCCTAGATCTGCACACAAGGTGCAGGATATAATGTAAGTATGCCAACTCAGTAAGTAATTACAGTAAATAAAGACTGAGCAGTAGTGACGAGCAGTAAAACACATATAGTCCACATCATGAAATCTCAGAAATTACAACATTGCTTTCAATTCAGTACGTGAGTCAAATCATCTCGTTTTAAAACCCAGTTTTCGGTAAAAATCATTTGAAGATAGTTTTTAACAGTTTCAACAGAGGCTCAATGCAAAAGAGAGTAAATGTGATGAAAATTGTAAACAACCCCTCGGGCAAAACATCACTCATAAGCAGCCCCGCGGGCAGAACATCACTCATATACAGCCCCTCGGGCAAACCTCACAGTCACTCGTATACAGCCCCTCGGGCATATCTCATATCAATCACTCAGGGTACTCGCGCTCACTGGGGGTGTGCAGACTCTGGAGGGGCTCCTACAGCCCAAGCGCTATAACAAGCCACCTCGTGGCATAAATCAACAGGCCCTCGGCGTCACTCAATCATGAATCAGTAACAACATGCTGCGGCGTCCAGCCCGATCCCATAATTATCCTCACAAATCAGGCCCTTAGCCTCACTCAGTCATAAACCTCTCAAGCTACTCGGGCTATCAGTAAAACAGGGTGCTCAGCCAAAAACAACATTTTAAATGTATCAAAAACAGAGTAATAAAGACTGAATTATGAAATTAGTAAGTATAACCTGACTGAGTATAGATTTTCAATCAAAACAATGAGAGGATGATAAGAAAAAGGCCCTTAAGGGTCCAAACAGCTATGGCACAAGGCCCAAATATGGCATTCAGCCCAATCTATAGAAAGTCTTTCTAAAACACATAAGTATCATATAGTTTCGGTCAAATACGCAACTTTATAGTTGCTACGGGACGGACCAAGTCACAATCCCCAACGGTGCATGCCCACGCCCGTCACCTAGCATGTGCTGTGAGCACGTGATTTTTGCCCTAAGCAGTAATTCCCAAATTACAAACAAAACAATTTTTCTAGTATTTTATAAATTCTTGTGAATTTTGTGGCGTTCTTTGGTAATTGTTGCATTTTTTATTTGTGCATTTTAATTCATCTGGAAGATATAAAAATACATTCCGCATTTGTTTTAGGTTCTAATTTCACATTTTAGAATTAATTAGTAAAGAAGAAAATAACAAAATTGTTCTTTCGCATTTATACTTTTAATTTGTCTTATTTTACTTTTGAATTAGGAGTTAGTATAATTCTGGAATTAATTTGGGGTTTTACTTTTAATTTTGCATTTAACAAATTTCAAAAATAATAAATGAACAAAAATCAAAAGAAATAAAATAAATTGACATTAAGCTTAGTCAGACCACCAAGATTGGGCCACTGTCAAAATTAATCCCAGCCCAATGCCCCAAGTCTTTGCCAGACCAGCCCAAATCGTCAACCCAGTCCAGTCCCCTCCCCATGGCAAAACGACGCCGTTTGGCATCACTCAATCTCGCCCGTCCACGTCCCACTGA
>NW_017672182.1:201410-205273 GCF_001879085.1 Nicotiana attenuata
GTGACTGGTCGTGATCTGTTGATTTGTCACCTGCTGCTGCTGATCTTTTCCTTTTCTTATTTGCAATTACCAGGTACACATTTGAATCCGCCCTGCTGTAACCTTAAGCTTGAAATGGAATACAAATGTTCACCTGTTTGATCTTGAAATATGCTGCTTGGACTGTGGTGTATTGGTAGTAAATAGACGTTAGATTTAATCGCATAGCATAGTGTCAAATCAATTTTGTATGTGTGTAAACATTGGGATGTATAACTGGACTGTGTAACTGGACTGTACATCTGGACTGTGCAACGAATTTTCATTCTGATTATGGCAATTCATATGTTAGAATCTAATGCCTATGGTCAGTGGTTAATGACATGTCTTGGACTGTTAATTTGTAGCTATCAGCTGTAGCTAGACTGGGTTCGCATTTTTCTGTTTAAACTTTAAAAGGCAGAAGTAGTTTAAGCTTGTTTTTTATAACCACTTCATAATACAGTAGTTAATATAAGCAGGCTAATTTTCAATGTCAAACCTGTGTTTCCCTGAGTACATTGTTTTAAGGCAAACATTGGTAATTCTAGGTCAGTAGTAAGTTGATTAGTTGAATATGAACACATTGTTGGTTGTTTAATAATTAGATACAACAAAGTATGAATTTAGGCTCGTAACTTGTAATCAATATTCTGTTAATTTGAATAAGAATACATTGCTTACTTTATTGTCTCATGAGAGTTCGAAATAATTTCTGCGAGCAATGGTTTGAGCAGAGCAGTGGTTCGCCAGCTCCATGGATTCGATCTTCTGATCATCCCAACGCAACCTAATATGCTTGTCCGATTTGGGCTAATATCGGGCCCAAAGCCTGCTGCTAGGGGGATTAATAGACTAATTAGGACCCTTGCTTGCATCATCAGAGATAAATAAATGGAAAGTCGTAGTTTGCTTCAGGACTAGCCTTTAAATAATAAACGAGACGAGCCTCGCCAGATACAATGTAAAATTGCGGGGCCCTCGATAGATGTTTATACTAAAATACCTAGACTTCGGGATGGGTTGTTAGTGAATTCCACGGCCTTCCCCAAAGATAATAACGCGATAGTCTCTTTAGGCACACGATTTTAATAAAATTACCTTCCTAAATGCGGGTGCACATTTATGTGACCCAAATCCGAATCTCAACGAAGTCGAAATGTGTTGATAACCACGGGTGCACTGGTGCGACGTGGTTCGAGACGCATTTTCACGACGTTGCAATTCTTACTAAAAAAAAAAACAACAATAAAAGCGGTTTACTAATAAAAGCACAAATTATAACATGTTTCGAAATCAGATAAAATCAAATGCGACAGTTGGGCGACCGTGCTAGAACCACGGAACCCGGGAATGCCTAACACCTTCTCCCGGGTTAACAGAATTCCTTACCCGGATTTCTGGTTCGCTGACTGTTAACAGAGTCATAATTTCCTCGGATAGGGATTCAATCGGTGACTTGGGACACCATTAATTTCCCGAGTGGCGACTCTGAAATCGTAATAATAAATCCCGTTCCGATTGTCACTTCAAGTTGGAAATAACTCCCTTTATTACGCCCTTACGGGGTGTAGTAGGTAAAAAGGAGGTGTGACAGCTCTGGCGACTCTGCTGGGGATCGAACCCAGAATCTCTGGTTCAGGGTTCAGAATTCGAGCTTAGATATATTGTTGTATTTGGCTTTATCTGATTTTCCTACATGTTTCATGCTAAATGTGCAAAATGTTGCTTTTTACTGCTTTGATATTATCTGAATTGTATATAAACTGTGCCGAAACCTTTCTCTTCTCACCTCCGGGGATGTGCTTACTGGTTGAGACTCCCTATTCTGTTAATGTCAATACCCTAAAATAAGAAAGAGGCCGGACAAGTTACTAAGCCGGATGGCCTTTTGGTTCCCGGTACGTAGCCCCCTCCTCGACTCGAGTTGTCCGCTCGGGTACACAGTCTAGAACACATACCCAAGTTTTGAACCTAGAAGAACTTGACTTCATGTCGGATCCCTAGTAGGAGCGCTTATCTGCATCACGTGCATTTTGACTTAGGGGACTCAACACAGGGGTTGGGTCCGTCTAGGACAGGTGTACCCGGAATAATGGACCATCCTGATGCATCCTACTTGTGCATTTATCTGTTTTGGACTCGCATGCTGACCGGCTTTGAATATCTGGCAATATTGAAAAAAAGAGAGAGAAAAGAGAAATAGCAGTGTGGAGAGTTAATTACCTATACTAGAAAAAATCAATGGCCAAGTAGTGCCGAAATGCTGCTGGATTTTTTTAGAAATGAAAGAAAAAGAAGAAAAGTAGTTGTTTTGTTTGCTAGTGGAAAAGAAAAACAAAGAGAGTTTTATTTTCAAATTGGTTCGTTTTATTTGCCACTAAAAGAAAATATAAAAAGAATCTTGCTTTCAGAAAAAGTGATTTCGCCAACAAAAACCAAAAAAAAGTTATTTTTCAAATTAGGGATGTTTTCAAAATAATTAGGTTTAGTTGCCCGAACTACGCTGGTTTGATTCTCACCGGATGTGAGATACGTAGGCAACCCTCATCGGGTCCAACCTCCCCTTTGCAAAAATAGCCAAAAAATGTCAATTTTATTTTTGTCATGAATAAATCTGGTGATGCCGTTTTGCCAAATAGCCGAATGCCCCAAACGGGCGCCGGAAGGCTGTTTGTGCAAAAACGGCCATTTTGAGTCATTTCCCAACGGTCAACGGATACAGCCTTAAAGTCATTTTAAAGTCTTCTCCCTGAAGTGCTGAAGGGCCGTAACTGCAAAACCGGCCGTTTGTTTTAAATTGGAAATTTGAACAAAAATAGTGTTATTTGCTTTCCTTTTTAGGTCAAATAAGTTGTTAAATCACCTTAATAAATGTGCAGGATGAGCACGACTCAAAATGAACCCTTTTCAATCATGCATAAAATCCCTTTGGAGTTACGTTTATGGTGGAATAATTTGGGCAAAGAAGGGCAAGATATGGTCAAGAAACATTTGAAAGGGCTTACTGGTTTGCTTGATATTGCGCCTCGGGGGGATATTATTAGAGCACTGGTTACATGTTGGGACCCAGCACATAATGTGTTCCATTTTTCGGATTTTGAGCTTACCCCGACATTGGAGGAAATAGCTGGCTACATCGGAAAGGATGAGGTTCCGTTGAGGCACAAGTACTTGGTTGCTCCCAGAGTTGTAGCCGTACACAAGTTTTTAGACTCCTTGAAAATAGTCAGGGCCGTCCATAACCCAGACCTGGCAAATGGCTTTTGTACTCTAAGCTTCATATATCATCGCTATGGTCATATCGGGGGGTTCAACAACCCAGAAAGTAAGATATGTAGCAAAGGAAACCGCCAGAAGTGGGAGGAGCATCGATGTCTCGCTTTTATGGTAGCTTTCTTGGGGCTTTTAATATTTCCAAGGAAGGATGGGAACATTAACATAAAAATAGCTGGGGTTGTCAGTACATTAATCACTCAAGCCAAAAGTACGCTTGCACCTATGATATTGGCCGACATCTTCCGTGCTCTTACAGCTTGTAAAGCCGGGGAAACTTTCTTCGAGGGGTGCAACTTATTATTACAAATGTGGATGATTGAGCATCTGTATCATCGCCCTCAGTTTCTGAGTTATGGGTCTCCAGAAAAAACATGCATAGAAGAATTTAACACAAGAACTAAAGGGGTCAAATTGCCAGAAGGGGTCACGGGTTGGACAACATATTTTCGGTCCCTCACTGCTAGCCAAATAGAGTGGACACTGGGATGGTTACCTGTTGATGAAGTCGTATATATGCCGGCAGCCCGACCACATTTTCTGCTAATGGGCTTAGAAGCGTTCAGCCT
>NW_017672182.1:205757-208651 GCF_001879085.1 Nicotiana attenuata
AAGCAGAGGCCGACGACCCTGTTAGAAGTGCCAAAGATACAAAGCTTATAGCAAATCTAAGGCAAAAGGTGAATGATTACAGTTTTGACCTCGACAAAGCAGAAAAGGAATTAGTTGGGGTCCGGAGGCAATTGGCTAAAAATACAGAAGAACGGGCTCGCATGGTTAAGCAGTTAAAAGAAGAATATGACAATAAGGTCGCAAGATTAAAGGAAAAGGCCACTGTCGCAGAAAACCGGATGATTAAACAGGCAAAGGATTTCAAAGGCGAGAGAGAACACTGTTATAGGGCATTAGCACTGCTAGAAATGGATTTGCAGCAACTTCGAGAACAAAGTCAGGCGTTTGAACAGACTTTGGATGCTAGGGCCCAACAGATAGGGCGGTTGCTTCAAGAGAAAGGAAGAATCCGAGAGAAAATCTTAACCATTGCTCATTCTATTACCCGGAAGTGCCAGATGTGCGAGAACATGACCCGTACCACCTTCTTTGCATCAGTCATGACATTTGTGAAGCAGATAATGAATGATCTAGATAGACTCCAAGGGGAACTTGCATATAGGCCCGCGGCGAGACCGAACGATGTCCCGCGGGCACCAGGAGCTTTAATGTATTCATAGTTGTCTGTGAGTCTGTTAGAGTTTACCTTTTGAGTCTGTATTTCATGAAGTTAGGTCACTTGGGCTTGTATTTCTTTTGTCGGAGTCTGTATTTCCCTTTTGTTAAAAGACGGTTAGTTGATTGAGTCTGTATTTTGTTTGACCTAGGATAGGGATATGGAGTCTATAGTTCTTTTTGCACCAGAGTCTGTCTCGAGTCTTTGTAATGGACGTAGTTGCTATCAATAAACTTGAAAATTCCCAAAAATATTCTGCTTTCACTTTACATTTATTCTTCGCGAACTACGCGGGGTCGTGATACGTAGGCAATCTCCATAGGATTTGACCAAAACCAAAAGAAAGAGAAAGAAAAGAAAGAAAAAACAGAAGAAAAAAAAAAGAGAAAAGAGCGGAAAAACAAAACTCAAGAAAGGAAGGAAATAGGAACGAGAGAAGACAAAGGCAAGAGTGAAAAACAAGAAGGAAAGATAAGAGTGGGAACTAATTGGCAAGAGAAAGAAATAAAAGCCGGGATGACGCATGTGGTCGAACAGCGACATAATAGCAAAGTTTGATTGTTTAGGTGCATCCATCCATCAATGTGCGGTTACCTATTTGTTAAATGCCCTAACCGCTAACAAGTTGTTGGTGATGAGTCCAGGCAGGTGATAAGCTGACTGGCATTCTGGCAATCCACCCTTACAACACACGCTCCAAAGACAAGTCGAAAATGGCCAACCAAGATCTAGAAGCAAGCATCGTTGACCCATCCAGAGAGGAGGAGGCAATGGATGTAAACACAATGAGAGAGGAGATGTATAAGTTAAAACAGCAGATGGCCGAAATGTACCAGGCTTGGTCGAAGGGACATCCCCCACCCGCCTATCCTGCTAATCCCAATTATATCCCATCACCCACTCAACCCCAAGATCATCCCGCAACAAACTCATATCCCGCTTTCCCTACTCACCAGCAATATTACGGAACCACTTCTCAGACACCACCACTACCACCCTCCAAGCCAATTCCAGGTCCCCCACCACCAATCACCCCAGTATTCGTGGCTCCTCCACCCCCCGCACTACACAGATCTTCAAGTGAACCTCTGTTCCAAACCCAGGAAAATCACTATTACCCGCCCGAACCCACCTTCAAACCTCCAGAACCATACTCTTACACTCCCCATTTTAATCTCTCAGCTGAAGAAGAGAAACCTCCCAGAAACCCGGAACAAGAGGAGATGATACGAAAGGTCAAAAGTTTAGAGCAGTCCTTCAGGAATATGCAAGGTCTCGGGGGTCAAGTAAGTGTGGCCTACAAGGACTTGTGCTTATTTCCTGACGTCCAATTGCCAGTAGGATTCAAACTACCCAAGTTCGACTTATATGACGGCCATGGTGATCCGGTGGCCCACCTGAGGGGTTTCTGCAGCAAGATGAGGGGGGCCGGAGGAAAGGATGAGCTATTAATGGCCTACTTTAGTCAAAGCTTAAGTGGAGCGGCGCTGGAGTGGTACACAAGACAAGATCATGCTCGGTGGTACACCTGGGATGACTTAGCTCAAGCTTTTGCATGTCATTTTCAGTACAATCTCGAAATTGTCCCGGACCGGCTGTCATTGACCAAAATCGAGAAGAAGCCCGGAGAAAGCTTTAGAGAGTATGGGTTCCGCTGGAGAGAGCAAGCAGCAAGGGTTGATCCTCCGATGAAAGAGAATGAGATGGTGGATTATTTCCTTCAGGCTCTAGAGCCAACCTACTATGGCCATCTGGTGTCCGCTGTGGGGAAAACTTTCAATGAAGTTGTAAAGATGGGAAGTATGGTAGAAGAGGGTCTCAAGTCTAACAAAATTATGAGCTACTCAGCACTCAAAGCAACCACGCAGGCCATTCAAAGCGGCAGCGGAGGAGTGTTGGGCAAGAAGAAGAAAGAAGAAGTGGCGGTAGTGGAATCAAGGGTTTGGTCCAGGGGTCCGTCACCATACTATCACCAACCTCGCCCTCACCCCCAAGCTTACCCGCATACCTCATATGGCCTACCACAGCATTGCTATCCACCTCTCACTCCCCATTTCTCTGTCCATCATGCCCAGACATACCCACAACCTCCTATTCGTGCCCAATGGCGCGCACCCACTCCCCAAAACACTTACCCACCCCCAAGAACCAACAGAAATGCCGCTGGAACCAGTTTCCAACCCAATCCTGCATATAAGACTGATAGGTCGCAGAAGAAGAAGACTTTTACTCCCTTGGGAGAATCTTATACGAGCCTATACCACAGACTGAGGCAGTT
>NW_017672182.1:211588-212399 GCF_001879085.1 Nicotiana attenuata
ATAATTAAATTGCTGCTTGAATACAAAGATGTTTTCGCATGGTCATATGATGACATGCCGGGTTTGAGTACCGATCTGGTGGTCCACAAATTGCCTGTTTATTCGGCATGCCCGCCTGTCAAGCAGAAGTTGAGGAAATTTAAAACAGATATCAGCGTGAAGATCAAAGAAGAGGTTACCAAGCAACTTGAGGCGAAGGTCATACGAGTTACTCGCTACCCTACCTGGTTAGCTAATGTGGTGCCTGTACCAAAGAAGGACGGGAAGACCAGAGTATGTGTCGACTACCGTGATCTCAATAAAGCAAGCCCGAAGGACAATTTCCCACTTCCAAACATCCATATATTGATTGACAATTGTGCCAAACATGAGATTGCGTCCTTTGTAGATTGTTACGCAGGCTATCACCAGATTTTGATGGATGAGGAGGATGCGGAAAAGACAGCATTCATCACGCCTTGGGGGACGTATTGTTACAGGGTCATGCCATTTGGGTTGAAGAACGCAGGGGCAACGTATATGAGGGCAATGACGACCATGTTCCATGACATGATACATCAGGAAATCGAGGTCTATGTGGACGACGTGATCATAAAGTCAAGGAAACAATGTGACCATGTTAAGGATTTGAGGAAATTCTTCCAGAGACTCCGCAGGTACAACCTCAAGCTTAATCCAGCAAAATGTGCATTTGGAGTTCCATCAGGAAAGTTATTGGGATTCGTGGTAAGTCGGCGCGGTATCGAATTGACCCGTCAAGATCAAAGCCATCCAAGGGCTACCACCGCCAAGGAACAAGAAAGATGTGATG
>NW_017672183.1:0-4007 GCF_001879085.1 Nicotiana attenuata
TGTACCAGGAAAAAGGTGCCTTTGGCTTCACCTTCACATCAAATCTCCTCTTGTCCACCTCCAAGTCATCTAGGTACATAGTCAGGAAATTTGGGAAAGGGTATGATCTATCATTTTCATTGACCACCCGTGTGATCACCTCAGACATCACCTTCCTTACGTTGATCGGGTACCCTGCCATGATAGAAACCACCAAGATTGCCCGAGAGATAGGCATGGAGTTCTCATGAGTGGTGGGATCCAACCTGCTGCAAACGAACGTCTCCCAACCCTTTGCTTCAAAGTTTAGAGTCCTCCTCAAAATTTGGACTCCTGCTGTCGACCAAGCTGGGGTGGTACCCGGGAGTGCCAGGTACTCTGCTAACCACGGACGGACTGCCTCTCCCAATGCTACCTTCTCCAAATACAGTGAGTCATCTTCTTCCATAAAGCTCAGGTAGTCATTGATTGTCTTCCCATCAAATTTCACTGTCAGATTCTGCACCTTAGTCATTTTCGTGCCCTTTTTGATGTGGGCAGCATTGGTGTATAACTCCTTAACTAGGTGCTCATTTGCATCCTCAATATTTCCTGTGAAGTATTCCCAGCCCACTCTCTCTCTGAACTGCCTCCTCACATTAGGGTTGTGAGGCAAGAGGTCTCTATCACTGAAAGTCCGTTCAAGTATCAGCTTCCTCTTGGGCCACCAGTCACTGAACTTGTGGTAAGCCACTTCACTCACAAACGTATCCTCCCAAACCTCCGGTTTCCTGGTTCTCGCCACCCCTCCTACTTGGGGCTCACCCCCTCCTTCTCCTTCTACGGGATCCTCACCAGGTGTTGAAGCTGTAGGTGAGGTAGAAGAGGCACTGTCACCGCTCTCGGCTGAGCCCTCAGACGACTCAGAGGAAATTGGAATTGAAGCTTGAGCAGTGGGAGATCCCTGAGGGGTAGGCTCATCTCTCAATCTCATCCTCTCAGGGAATTCAAGCATATACTCCGGCTCTAACTCAGAATCAGACGCCTCCTGGGAGGGCAAATACTCACTTCCCTCTGAATGAGAAGCAGCTCTATCAGCAACCCTTATTGACTTTATGAGCTCCTTAATTGCCTGCCGAGCTTGGGGGATCAATCTTATCATTCCTCGTCCCCTACCCCGAGAGGACTCAGCTTTCCCCTTTTGTTTGTCACCACCGCCTCATGATTTGACCATTTTCTGCAAGTGGAATTCAGTCGAAGCTTGTTAGTATCACAATATCAGAAGAATTAGTCAAGAAAATCATTGCAGACAGAGAGGAAAATAGTTGCAGACAGCAGACTGCGGACCGCACAAAATGTAGTGTGGCCGCAAAGGGTCCACAGCAGACCGCACAAAATGGCACCGCGGTCCGCATTGAGGTGGGGGTCAGACTACCCACTCTCTGATTCTAGGTACCGCGGTCCGCACAAAATGGTTTGCGGCCGCGGCAAGGCACCGCGGGCCGCACAAAATCCACCGCGGCTGCGGTCCTCAAACCTTTACTCTCTGAAGTTTTATCAACGCGGTCCGCATAAAATGCCATCACGGACCGCGGTGAACCTCATTCAATAGCACCAACCTAGGGTTTCAATTTTTCTTCACATTTTTACTTAATTTGCACATATTATTGATCCCCTAAGTGTTTAATCATCATTGTTCACTAACTAACCCTAATCTAAACATTATTATGCCACTCTAAGCTACAAACTAAAAGAAAAAGGGAAGAAAAAGAAAAAGAAGATAACAAATTAAAATAAAATAAAACAAATTAAAGATTAGGAAGAGTTTGAAGTACCAGATGTGAGATGCACACAGATGATTGAGAGACAATGCGTGAAATTTGTGTTTAGGGCTAGTATGAACAGTGATTTTTACTATTGAGTGAGCAAAGAGCGAAAAGGGTAAATGAAGCCCCGAGGTCCTATTTATAGAAAATGACCCTGGGACCCACTATACCTACCCACCGCGGACCGCACAAAATGGCACCGCGGTACTCAGAATCATGAAGCACTGGGGAGTCAACCACTGCGGACCGCAAGAAATGCTCTGCGGCCGCAGTGGTCCATTGCGGACCGCACAAAATGCTTTGCGGCCGCGGTGGCAAACTTTAGAGAACCCCATTGTTTTACCAATCAACACTGCGGACCGCATTGATTTGTTGCCCCCGCACTAAGGCCATTGCGGCCGCAAGAAATGCAATGCGGCCGCAGTGCAAACTTTAGAAAGTGCACAATTTTTCCCAACTTGGTCCTGCACTGCATCAAAACAACCCTACATACATCTCAAAACCAGTTAGTCCAAAAACAAATCCTACACTAAAAAGAAAATCAAAGAAAAACAAAAAGAAAGACACATGGGTTGCCTCCCAAGAAGCGCCTGATTTAACGTCGCGGCACGACGCAGGTTGCCATCAAATCACTTGAGATAGAACCACATGGCTGTCATCAATCTTGCCAAGATAGTGCTTGAATCTATGCCCATTAACCCTGAAGATCTCACCATTTTTGTTTTTCAAGTCAAGTTCACCAAACAGATTCACAAGCACCACTTCAAAAGGTCCACTCCATTTTGACTTAAGCTTTCCCGGAAACAGACGTAACCGAGAATTGAACAAGAGAACCAAATCACCCACTTTGAACTCCTTGCTACGAGCATACTTGTCATGAAGGTACTTCATCTTGTCCTTGTTCAAGGACGAACTGGAGTAGGTATGGAATCGGAATTCATCAAGTTCATTAAGCTGCTCTACACGAAGATTTGCTGCCACATCCCATTCAAGATCCAGCTTCCTCAAAGCCCACATGGCCTTGTGCTCTAACTCAACCGGAAGATGGCAAGCTTTCCCAAACACCAACCGGTACGGAGACATACCAATCGGAGTCTTGTAAGCAGTCCTATAAGCCCATAGAGCATCATCCAATTTCTTTGACCGATCGGTCCGATTTGCATTGACCGTCTTTGACAATATACTCTTGATTTCCCTGTTTGAGACTTCAATTTGGACACTCGCCTGAGGATGATAAGGAGTAGAAACTTTGTGATAGACACCGTACTTTGCAAGCAAAGTGTCAAAAGCTCTATTACAAAAATGCGACCCCCATCACTTATGATTGCCCGAGGAGTGCCAAACCTAGTAAAAATGCTCTTTTTGAGAAACGCAACCACACTCCGGGCCTCATTGTTGGGTAAATCCACGGCCTCGACCCACTTTGAAACATAGTCAACCGCCACTAGAATGTATGTGTTCCCACATGAGCTTACAAATGGGCCCATGAAATCAATACCCCACACATCAAAAATATCAACTTCTAGAATGGTGTTGAGAGGCATCTCATCTTTCTTCGAAATTCCACCCGCTCTTCTTTTGACATTCGTTGTGACGAACCAAAAGGTCATCACCGTATTTCCCACTCACCTTGTACTTCCGAGGCCGTGAAAACCTCACTTGGGGGTTGCCTCGACTTGTGCGCAGTCCGGGCGCGTAACCAGAAAGTTTAAATGTGAATTTGTGAGAAAGATAATAAATTTGATGTTTTAAATTGATTAAGTTTGACTTTGGTCAACGTTTTGGGCAAACTGACCCGGACTCGTGATTCGACAGTCACGGAGGGTCTGTAGGAAATTTTGGGACTTGGGTGTGTGCCCGGAATCAAATTCCGAGGTCCCAAGTCCGAGAAATGAATTGTTGTGTGAAATTGTTTTCTGAAAATAATTAAACAATTTGACAGTGTTATTTGTTTAGAAGACTGTGCTGTTGGGCTCGTATTTTAGTTCCGACGCCCGACACAAGTCTTAAATATGATTTAAGCAATTGCTGTAAAGTTTGGTTAGATTTGGACGTCATTTGACGTGTTTTGAGCTAGAAAAGCTTAAGTTAATGTTTTATGGGAATTGGAAAGAAATTCATGGGTATTGAGACCCAAATAGATGATTCACGATGTTAATTGGGTCGATTTGATCGCACGAATGAGTCCGGAGTATGTTTTTGAGTATTATATGTATGTTCGGT
>NW_017672183.1:6232-37283 GCF_001879085.1 Nicotiana attenuata
GACGGTTTTCCCTTCCAGACCTCGGCCGGGTATGCTCGCCGACAGGGATACTGATTTTTGTATTGATCTGGCTCCGGGCACGCAGCCCATTTTTATTCCGCCATATCGCATGGCCCCGCCAGAGTTGAAAGAGTTAAAGGATCATTTGCAGGATTTGTTGGAGAAGGGTTTCATTAGACCTAGTGTTTCTCCTGGGGTGCGGCGGTGTTATTTGTGAAGAAAAAGGATGGGTCGATGAGGATGTGCATCGATTACCGGCGATTGAACAAAGTGACGATTAAGAACAAGTATCCACTGCTGAGGATTAGGGCATCTGATGTCCCTAAGACAGCATTCTGTGCTCGGTATGGGCATTATGAGTTTTTGGTCATGTCATTTGGGTTGACCAACGCCCCAGCAACATTCATGCAGTTGATGAACCGGGAATTCAGGCCGTACTTGGACCTGTTCGTGATAGTCTTTATTGATGATATTCTGGTATACTTCCGCAGCCAGGAGGAGCACGAGCAGCACCTCAGAGTGGTTCTTCAGACTCTGAAGGATAGTCAGTTATATGCTAAGTTCTCGAAGTGTGAGTTCTGGTTGAGTTCGGTTGCATTTCTGTGTTATGTCGTATTAGCAGAGGGTATTCAGGTGGACCCGAAGAAGATTGAGGCAGTCAAGAACTGGCCTCGACCAGCGTCAGCTACTGAGATTCGGAGTTTCTTGGGGTTAGCAGGTTATTACCGTCGGTTCATGGAGGGATTTTCATCCATAGCAGCCCCGATGACCAGATTGACCCAGAAGGGTGCCCAGTTCAGATGGTCAGACGAGTGTGAGGCGAGCTTTCAGAAGCTCAAGACAGCTCTGACTACGACACCGATATTGGTTTTGCCCACAGGCTTAGGGCCTTATACAGTTTATTGTGATGCTTCCCGTATTGGGCTTGGTGCGGTATTAATGCAGGATGGCAGAGTCATTGCGTATGCTTCGAGGTAGTTGAAGATCCACGAGAAGAATTATCCGGTTTATGATCTAGAGTTGGCAGCCATTGTTCATGCTTTGAAGATTTGGAGGCGTTACCTAGATGGTGTGACGTGTGAGGTGTACACTGATCACAAGAGTCTGCAGTACTTGTTCAAGCAGAAGGAGTTGAACCTAAGGCAGAGGAGGTGGTTGGAGCTATTGAAGGATTATGATGTTACTATTTTGTATCACCCAGGGAGAGCCAATGTGGTGGCTGATGCATTGAGTAGGAAGTCCACCAGCATGGGTAGTCTTGCTTATATTCCGGTCAGCCAGAGATCGCTTGCTTTGGATATTCAGGCCTTGGCCAATCGATTTGAGAGGTTGGACATTTCTGAGCTTAGCAGAGTGTTAGCTTGCACGGTCACTCGTTCTTCATTATTGGGGCATATCCGTGATCGGTAGTTTGAGGATCCCCATTTGTGTGTCCTGAGAGACACGGTGCAGCATGGAGGTGCCACGAAGGTGACCTTAGATGATGATGGTGTTTTGAGATTGCAGGGGCGAGTTTGTGTGTCCAATGTCGATGGGATTCGAGGGTTGATCTTAGCGGAGGCCCATAGTTCTCGGTATTCTATTCACCTGGGCGCCGCGAAGATGTATCAGGACTTGCAGCAACATTATTGGTGGCGTAGGATGAAGAAAGATATTTTTGCATATGTGGCTCGATGTTTGAACTGTCAGCAGGTTAAGTATGAACATCAGAGGCCTGGTGGTTTGTTTCAGAGGATTGAGCTTCCCGAGTGGAAGTGGGCGAGGATTACCATGGATTTCGTTACTGGACTTCCATTGACTCGGAAAGAGTTCGCCCGATATGGGTTATTGTTGATAGGCTGACCAAGTTAGCGCATTTCATTCCTGTAGCAATCTCCTATTCATCCGAGAGGTTAGCTGAGATTTATATCCTGGAGATTGTTCGCCTTCATGGTGTGCCGACATCTATCATTTCAGATCGGGGTACGTAGTTACCTCGCATTTCTGGGGTGCAGTTCAGCGAGAGTTGGGCACACGGGTTGAGTTGAGCACAGCGTTCCATCCTCAGACGGACAGCCAGTCCGAGAGGACTATTCAGATATTGGAGGATATGCTCCGAGCCTGTGTCATTGATTTTGGAGGCACGTGGGACCAGTTTTTGCCTTTAGCAGGGTTCGCCTACAACAACAGCTACCAGTCCAGCATTCAGATGGCCCATATGAGGTGTTGTATGGTAGGTGATGTCGGTCTCCAGTCGGATGGTTTGAGCCGGGAGAGGCTCGGTTATTGGGTGCAGACTTAGTTCAGGAGGCCTTAGATAAGGTCAAGATTATTCAGGAGAGGCTTCGTTCAGCTCAGTCTAGGCAGAAGACTTATGCATACCGTAAGGTCCGAGATGTAGCTTTCATGATTGGTGAGCGAGTATTGCTCCGAGTGTCGCCTATGAAGGGCGTGATGAGGTTCGGAAAGAAGGGCAAGCTTAGCCCTAGGTACATTGGTCCGTTTGAGATTCTGGATCGAGTAGGAGAGGTGGCTTATAGACTTGCATTGCCACCTAGTTTATCAGCCGTGCACCCAGTTTTCCATGTATCTATGCTTCGGAGATATCACGGCAATCCTACCCATGCATTAGACTTCAGTACTGTCCAATTGGACAAGGATCTGTCATATGAGGAGGAGCCGGTAGCTATTCTAGACCGGCAGGTTCGACAGCTGAGGTCGAAGAGTTTTCCTTCTGTTCGCGTTCAGTGGAGAGGTCAGCCTCCTGAGGCATCGACCTGGGAGTCTGAGTCTGATATGCGGAGCCGTTATCCCAATCTTTTCCCCGACTCAGGTACTTCTTTCTTTTGTCCGTTCGAGGACGAACGGTTGTTTTAGAGATGGAGGATGTGACGATCCAAAGGGTCATCACCGTATTTCCCACTCACCTTGTACTTTCGAGGCCGTGAAAACCTCACTTGGGGGTTGCCTCGACTTGTGTGCGCAGTCCGGGCACGTAACCGGAAAGTTTAAATGTGAATTTGTGAGAAAAATAATAATTTTGATGTTTTAAATTGATTAAGTTTGACTTTGGTCAACGTTTTGGGCAAACTGACCCGGACTCGTGATTCGACAGTCTCGGAGGGTCCGTAGGAAATTTTGGGACTTGGGTGTGTTCCCGGAATCATATTTCGAGGTCCCAAGTCCGAGAAATGAATTGTTGTGTGAAATTGTTTTCTGAAAATAATTAAAGAATTTGAAACTGTTATTTGTTTAGAAGACTGTGCTGTTGGGCTCGTATTTTGGTTCCGCCGCCCGGCACAAGTCTTAAATATGATTTAAGCAATTGCTGTAAAGTTTGGTTAGATTTGGACGTCATTTGACGTGTTTTGAGCTAGAAAAGCTTAAGTTAATGTTTTATGGGAATTGGAAAGAAATTCATGGGTATTGAGACCCAAATAGATGATTCACGATGTTAATTGGGCGATTTGATCGCACGAATGAATCCGGAGTATGTTTTTGAGATTATATGTATGTTCGGTTTGGAGCCCCAAGGGCTCGGGTGAGTTTTGAGTAGGTCCCGGTAGGTCTTAGACTTAAAAGTATCAGGTGTTGCAGGCCCCCAGCGCGGCCGCGGTCATTTCCGCGCGGTCCGCGCTGGCAGCCGCGCGGCCGCGATGCACTTTTGTGAGGTCCGCGTGGCTGGGTTCAGAGGGCCAATGACTCCCAATTCAACCAGCGCGACCGCGTGCCATATCAGCGCGGTCCGCGCTGGAAGATTCAGAGAGGGGCCTTGGGATTTCATTCAACCAGCGCAGCCGCGCACCAAATCAGTGCGGTCTGCGCTGGGTAGGTTCAGAGAGTGGTTTCCCCACCCTTCCTCGGCGCGGCCGCGGGGCATTTTTGTGCGGTCCGCGCCGGGTCTTCAGTACAGTATATAAAGTTAGGATTTTCAGTCATTTTTCACTTTTTCAAAACCCAAAACATAAGAGGCGAGTTTCCAAACGATTCTAGTTCTTCAAAACGATTGGTAAGTGATTTCTAACTGATTTTCTATACTCCTTAACATCCTTAAACATAATTTCAACTTCGAAACAAGGATTTTAATGGGGGAATTTGGGAATTTAGGGTAGAACTAGGGTTCCTAAATTTGGGGGTTTTAGACCTCACTTTGAGGTCCGATTCCAAAATAACTTATATATCTGAATTCATGGGGGAATGGGTAATCAGGTTTTGGTTCGAACCTCGAGTTTTGACCACGTGGGCCCGGGGGCATTTTGGGAATTTTTGAAAAAACTTTGGAAAATTCATCTTCATGCATTCAAATTGATTCATGTTGCATTTGTTAATACATTAAAGTAATTTGTGATTAGATTCGAGCGGTTTGGTGGTGAATTCGAGGGGTAAAGCTATACTAGAGGATTGAGTTGAGTTTGGAGCATTCGAGGTAAGTGTTCGATCTAACTTTGTCTTGAGGGAATATGAGTAGAGTGTTGTTTGCTAATTGCTAAATATTGAGTACGGTGTATAGGCATGGTAACGAGTATCTATACACCGGTATCTAGCATGACTGTGGGTCCTTGTTTGTACTTATTCTGATATTGTTATGACTCTTCCATGTTAATTGATGAATTCTATGTAATGTGAAGCGTAAGAGGAATTAATTATGAATTGTAAATTCTTTGGAGCGTTGGCTCGAACGATAAAAAGACTATTGAGTAAGAAATGAAAGAAATAGAAAGAGATATGATTAATCCCTTGTCGGGATGGCTTGAGTATCATGATTATCTCCCTTGCCGGGATCTGAAAGTTATTGTTGTTGCTCCCTTGCCGGGATTTAGCTGTTTACTTGTGTTTTTCCCTTGCCGGGACATTTCTTATTATTTGTTTCTCCCCTCGCCCTGTTTGGTTGTGATTACTGTTTGGGTGAGGAAGAGTGATAATGCACGAAGGGTCATTCCGTGCCATGTTTTGATTATATTTGCACGAAGGGTCATTCTGTGCCATGTTTTGATTATATTTGCACGAAGGGTCATTCCGTGCCATGTTTTAATTATATTTGCACGAAGGGTCATTCCGTGCCATGTTTTGATTATATTTGCACAAAGGGTCATTCCGTGCCATGTGTTGATCATATTTGCACGAAGGGTCATTCCGTGCCATGTGTTGATTATATTTGCACGAAGGGTCATTCCGTGCCATGTTTTGATTATATTTGCACGAAGGGTCATTCCGTGCCATGTTTTGATTATATTTGCACGAAGGGTCATTCCGTGCCATGTTTTGATTATTTATGCACGAAGGAACATTCCGTGCCCTGATTTGAGTACAATTGCACGAAGGATTATTTCGTGCCATGATATGAGAGTTATGTGAGGAAAAGTATGAAGGTTGATGTCGTGCACTTTATTTGATTGCTTTTGGTGAGAATGAGAGTAAAAGCACGAATGTTGATGCCGTGCAGCTGTTAATTTTCCTGCTCTCAATAATTATTGTTATTGCACGGTTTCTTGCTTAAATTGCTGACTTTATATCCGGACTGTACTTCCCCCATAGTATGCTCCCCTCCCTCCTAAGTGTTAATTTCTGCATTCTTTCGTTTTATTGCATATATATGTATTGAACTGCACAGGTTGGTTTGGTAGTCCTGTCTAGCCTCGTCACTACTTCGCCGGGGTTAGGCTAGGAACTTACCAGCACATGGGGTCGGTTGTGCTGATGCTACACTTCTGTGCTCTTTTGCACAGATCACGGTATCGGAGTAGCTTTTGGGCCACAACAGTACTTGACTGGGAGTTGACTTCAGTCCAGGGACATTCGTGGTAGCCTTGCTGACGTCTGCAGGCTGGAGTCCCTTTCTATTTTATTTAGTTTGTTATCACTTGTACCGAAGCAAACAGTATTGTACCTTGTTCAGACCTTGTATGTAGTATTCTATAGACGTTCGTGAGTTAGTGACTCCAGTCTTGGGTAAAGGTTGAAATTGAATTTCCGCAATTGTTTTTTTTAGTTAATTTAAATGACTCATTTTATTTATATTGTTGAGATGTTATCGGACAATGTTTTAATACTTGGCTTGCCTAGCTCTGATTAGTAGGCGCCATCACGATTCCCGAGGGTGGAAAATCCGGGTCGTGACATTCGTCATACCTCTTCACAAGTTCACTTGCATCTTTATACAAAGTTGGCCAGTAAAACCCACAACTAAGAACCTTCGAAGCTGTCCTCGCCCCGCCATGATGGCCACCATAGGGAGAGGAGTGACAAGCCTCTAAGATACTCAACTTCTCCTCCTCTGGGACACACCTCCGGATCACTTCGTCGGTGCAAATCTTGAACAAGTACGGCTCATCCTAATAGAAATCCAAACTATCCTGTTTGAGATTCTTCCTTTGGTTAGAAGAGAGCTCACACGGGATTATACCAGTCACAAGAAAATTAGCAACATCCGCAAACCATGGCATATCATTCATCGACACAGAAAGTAGTTGCTCATTGGGAAATGTATCATTGATCTCTAGGCCATCACACGGCCTCCCTTCCTCCTCCAAGCGGGACAAGTGGTCCGCCACTTGGTTTTCACTACCTTTCCGGTCCACAATTTCCAAATCAAACTCTTGAAGTAACAAGACCCATCGCATCAACCTAGCTTTGGAATCTTTCTTCGTCATCAAATACCTAAGAGCGGCTTGATCGGTATGCACTATGACTTTGGCGCCCATGAGATACGGCCAAAATTTCTCCATTGTGAACATAATAGCCAACAGCTCTTTTTCAGTCACCGTGTAGTTCCTTTGGGCATCCTTCATTGTCTTGCTCGCGTAGTACACCGGATGAAACATTTTTCTCACTCTTCGACCCAAAACTTCCCCAACCGCAATATCACTCACGTCGCACATGAGCTCGAAAGGCAAGCTCCAATTGTGTGCGGTAATAATATGAGTGGTGGTCAACTTGTGCTTGAGAATTTCAAATGCTTGCATACATCCCTCATCGAACACGAACTTGGCATCCTTTTCTAATAGCTTGCACAAAGGATTCACCACCTTTGAAAAATCCTTGATAAATTTCCGGTAGAACCCCGCATGCCTAAGAAAACTTCTAACCCCCTTGATAGAAGTGGGGGGAGGAAGCCTTGAAATCACCTCTATTTTAGCTTTGTCCACTTCTATGCCATGTTTTGAAATTTTATGACCAAGGACTATGCCCTCCTCAACCATGAAGTGGCATTTTTCCCAATTGAGCACAAGATTGGTTTCTTCACACCGGGCCAACACCCTATCAAGATTCTTCAAACACTCATCAAACGAGTCACCCACAACACTGAAGTCGTCCATGAACACCTCCAAAATATCTTCCACCATGTCGGTGAAAATGACCATCATACACCGCTGGAATGTAGCCGGTGCATTACACAACCCGAATGGCATCCTAGAGAAGGCAAAAGTACCATATGGGCAAGTGAAGGTAGTCTTCTCCTATTCTTCCGGAGCAATCAAAATTTGGTTGTACCCAGAATACCCATCCAAGAAACAGTATAAGGCACGCCCAGCAAGTCGATCAAGCATCTGGTCAAGGAAAGGCAATGGAAAGTGATCCTTGCGGGTCACTTTGTTCAGCTTGCGGTAGTCCATGCACATCCTCCATCCGGTGACTGTCTGGGTAGGAATTAGTTCATTTTTGTGAATTGGTCACCACGGTCTTACCACCCTTCTTCGGCACACATTGCACCGGCAAAGTCCAAGAACTATCAGAGATGGGGTACACAACCCCGGCATCTAACCACTTGATCACCTCCTTTTTCACAACTTCTTGCATTGCCTCGTTCAACCTCCTTTGATGTTCCAAGGAGGGTTTTGCATCATCTTCAAGAATAATCTTGTGCATACATAATGCGGGGCTTATTCCTCGAATATTAGCTAAAGTCGATCCAATTGCCTTCTTCCGCTTTTGGAGCACCGCCAATGTGGCATCTACTTGCATGTTAGTAAGACAAGAGGAAAGAATAACTGGCAAAGTTGAACTAGGGCCTAAGAATTCATACCTGAGGTGTGGAGGCAACGGCTTCAGCTCCAACATCGGAGGTTCCTCGATTGAGGGCTTTGTTGGTGGAGTCTTCCTATTCTCAAGATCCAAGGATAGCTTCCGAGTCTCATAAGAGTAAGAGCCCATTCCATGTAAAGCATTGCCACACTCCATACGGCCTTCATCCTCATTTACATCAAGGTTCAACAAAACCGCCTCTAGAGGGTCCTCCATATTGATCATTGCGCTAGTATCATCAATTATCACTGCCGTGACAAGATCCACAGATGAACACACTTCGGTACAGTTGGGCTGCTTCATTGACTTACACACATGAAAGACCAGTTTTTCATCACCCACTCGGAAAGTGAGTTCCCCTGCTTTCACATTAAATAAGGCCTTCCCAGTAGCAAGGAAAGGTCTTCCCAAAATTATAGGTAACTCAAAATCAACCTCACAATCGAGAATCACAAAATCAGTCGGCAAGATGAATTTGTCCACCCGGACGAGAACATCATCTATTATACCCAAGAGCCTCTTCATCGATCTATCTGCCATTTGCAACCTCATGGAAGTTGGCCTCGGCTGTCCAATACCCAAAGTCTTGAAAACTGAGTAGGGCATCAAATTGATACTCGCCCCCAAATCACATAGAGCTTTAGCAAAGTCTGCATGTCCAATAGTGCAAGGAATGGTGAAAGCACCGGGATCCTCCAACTTCGGAGCCATTGAATGCACTATAGCACTAACTTGGTGGGTCATCTTGATAGTTTCACAGTCCATGGATCTTTTCTTCGTCACCAAATCATTCATGAATTTAGCATAGCCAGGAAATTGCTCCAAAGCCTCCACCAAAGGCACATTAATGGATAAGCTCTTCATCATGTCAATGAATTTTTTAAACTGGTTCTCATTTTTCTGCTTCGCGAGCCTTTGAGGATAGGGTGGAGGTGGCCTTGGCAAAGGAGCCTTGGCTTTAGGCACAACAGCTTTCAGCATGTCTATTACATGTTCCCTAGACGGGTTCACGTCATTCTGAGTTTCCACCTCGGTATCTTTGATATCAATCATCACTTCTTTACTCACGTTCTCATCAATCACATTCTCAACCACCAAAGGGATCTCATCCTCTTGCAACTCAACTTCATCACTCAAAATTTCTTTTTGTTTGGAGGCATTCACATCACCACCTCGTCCACTTCTTGTAATTACTACCATTTCTTGCCGGTATGGTTCCCATCCTTCGGGTTGACTACCCTATCACTAGGTAGAGCCCCCTTAGGGCGAGTATTCAAGGACTGTGAGATTTGGCCTAGCTGAACCTCCAAGTTTCTAATTGAAGTATTATGGGATGCTAACTGAGCATCTGAGTCAGCATTCTTTTTCATCATCTGTTCAAACATCATTTCAATTCACCCCATGTCATTTTTGGATGAACTAGGCCCTTGGGATGGAAATGGGGGTGGATTGCTCGGTTGCTGATATATGGGGGCCTTTGAAAGCCTTGCCCCCGATTTCCCTGATTGTTATTGTTCCAACCACCCTGATTGTTGTTTCCACCCCAGTTGTTGTTGTTACCGTAGTTTCCTTGATTGTTCTGATTGTTGTTCTGGTTGCCCCAATTAGGATTTTGATTGTTGTTTCCCCAATTGTTGTTCCCTTGTTGTTGATTACTCCAATTATTGTTCCCTTATTTTTGATTACCCCAATTGCCTTGGGATCTCCATTGTTGTTGTTGGCTGGAAGAATTGCCCCTTTGGCCTTGATAATTGTTCATGTATTGCACTTCTTCATTCTGCTCTTCATACCCATCATCTTGGAACCCACCACTATCTTGGTTGTATTGATCCGAATTCCCTTGGTTCTGTTGTCCTCTTTGTCTTCGTTTGTTCAATAACATGTTGACACCCTCCATAGCATTCACTTGTCGTGGAGCTTGAACCTGTTGTAACTGTGCCTTTGCTAGCTGGTTCATAGTTGTTGTCAGTTCTGCTATTGTCTGCCCATGATCATGGAGCTCTCTATGCAAGTAAATGACCGTGGGGTCACCCTGTGGCACATTTTCTCTACTTTGCCAAGCAGAAGAAGTGTCCGCCATCTCATCCAAAATCTCACAAGCTTGATCATATGGCGTGTTCATGAAGTTTCCCCCAGCTAATTGGTTCACTATGCACTGATTTGTTGTGTTAATGCCTCGGTAGAATGTCTATTGTATCATTGCCTCAGTCATATCATTGTTAGGGCATTCCTTAACCATGGTCCGGTATCGCTCCCAAATTTCATGTTGTGGTTCGTTGGGCTCTTGTTTGAAAGCTAAGATTTCATCCCTCAAAGTTGCCATGTGCCCCGGTGAGAAAAAGTTCGCAATAAATTTATCCGCCAACTCATCCCATGTATGGATGGAGTGGTTGGGGAGTCTCTCGAGCCAATCTACTGCCTTCCCTCGAAGAGAGAAAGGGAATAGTCTCAACCGCAAGGCATCCTCGGACACGTTAATTTGCTTGCTCCCCCAACATGTATCAACAAAAACCTTGAGGTGCTTGTAAGCATTTTGATCGGGAGCACCCGTGAAATATCCTCGTTGCTCCAATAAGGTCAGCATCACATTGGTAATTTGGAAATTGCCCGTCCGGATCCGGGGCAGGACAATTGCACTGGCATATCCTTGATTGGGAAGCACCCGAGGGGCCACTCTTGGAGGTGGTGGGGGAGGGTCTGGAATATTATCATTGGCATTAGCATTGGTCTTACAGCCTCTCCGTTGTCCTCGAGGTACAAGAGGCACCTCATCCTCACCGATGTCATCAACCTCCTCCCCCGGGATCACATTTCCAAGAGGGTCATTGTTGTTGTTTGCCGCCATTTTGTACCCGGATTGGCGTCGCCAAAAAGATTAGTATCACAGAAGGAAAGAAAAACAATACACAAAACTATTTAAATAGATAGCCAAAACCGTTAGATCCCCGGCAACGGCGCCAAAAAGTGATCGGAGCCAACCCTGCACCACTATAGAGCAGCGAGAGCGGTCGATGCAGCTTTTACCCGAATAGGTCGGGATCGAATCCACAGGGAGCTTGATTTGGGAATTGGATTCCTATCTAAACTAGCAATGTGTAATGCTCTTAATTACGCTTCTAATCATAGCTGTTCTTTTGATTACTTCTATTTTTTTATACTATGAGATGCTAAATTTAACTAAGAATACTTGCTAAAGGGTTGTGTAATAGGTAACGAGGCACTAGGGAAGTGACTTCCCTCTAGGTGAATACTTGACGGGTTCCTAAGTCTAAGGCAAATATGTTATGTTTGGGATCACGATATAGCCATTTGCACGACACGACTCACTCTATACCTCTTGGTAGCTTGAGTGACTTTGCCCGAATTGACTTTCTCAAGACCAATTGGGTGTCGAAATTAAGCAAGCAGTGTAGACTCAAGTCGGGTATTATTATCTCTAGATTTAACCCTTTAAATTGGAGCTATCAATCTCTTGAGTAAGCCCCAATTTCTTGTTGGACTGATTTCCTAGACTTAAGCTCTCTTTCTCAAGAAGAGCCCAAGTCACTTAGGCACAAATTAGTGTTTGCAACCACTAATCCAACATACAAAACACAAATCAGTCCAAATATCAACCACCCATAAACATCTAAGCATTAAAACACAAGACCCATCAAATACCCACACTAGGGTTGAGCCACAACCCTAGCTAATGGGTCTAGCTACTCATAATAATGGAAGAAAACAAGAAATTAGATGAAGAATATCCCATAATATTTAATTACAAACTAAGATGATGAAGATTCAGTGCAAAAGTAGCTACAAATTACTCAAAATGGAACAAAACAATCGTTCACGTGCTCAGCCCAAAGTCAGATTACAAAAGATGACCTAAAATGTGAAAAGAAAGTATTTATACTAGGCCGAACTTTTCGGACAAAAATACCCCCGCGGAGGTACCGCGGATCGCGGAAAATGCACCACGTCTGCGGTGAGGCTTTTGGCTTGACTTTTTTGGCTCTCTGAATCTGTCCACCGCGGGCCGCACAAAATGCACCGAGGCCGCGGTGGCTTCATTGCGGTCCGCACAAAATGCTCCGCGGACCGCATTGGTTTCAATTATCCAAACCTCTAACTCTCTAAACCTCCCTCTTTGCGGACCGCATAAAATGGATTGCAGCTGCAAAGAGGCTTCTTCGGCCGCGAGAAAACCTCCGCGGACCGCACTGCTTTAAGCTCCAATTTTCCATCTCTCTGAATCTCCTCACTGCGGACCGCACTAAATGGATTGCGGCTGCAGTGAATCTGTTGCAGCTGTGCTTTGACTTGTTCTTGGTACTTTTGCATGTTTCACTCCTTTTTGAGCTGGTTTTGACTAATTTTCACCTTTTTGACCAAACCCTGCAAACAAGGACAACATGTAAGCCTTTGGGACTATTTTGTATACATTTTTAATCAAAACTCAAGTGAAAAGGAGCGTAAAATGAACTAGAATCTCTAGTTATCACCATCTCACAAATGTGACCCTTTGATCGCAAATGCGATCCAGTGCTACCGGCCATCTTCGCAATTACGACCAAAAAAAGAACCTGGGTTCCTCGCAATTGCGAACTCTAACCTCGCAATTGCGAGATCAGAGGACCGCACCAGAACTGAAGCACACCGTCTATCTTTCTAAGTCCTAACTCACTCTGTAGCCTATCTGAAACTCACCCGAGCCTTCGAGGCTCCAAACAAAATATGCACACAAGTCCAAAAATATCATATGAACTTGCTCGCGCGATCAAATCGCCAAAACAACACCTAGAACTATGAATAAGACACCAAATCAAATGAAATTTTCAAGAAAACTTATGAACTTCTATTTTAACATCCGGACGTCTAAATCAGGTCAAACCAACTACCTTCTCACCAAATTCGATTGGCAAGTCATAAATATAGTAACGGACCTATACCGGATTCAGGAACCAAAATACGGACACGATATCAATAAAGTCAAACATTGGTCAAATTTTTAGATTCATTAAGCCTTCAATTTTCAATTTTTCAACAAAATATGAAAACTCGAGCTAGGGACCTCCGAATTCGATTTCGGGCATACGCCCAAGTCCTAAATCACGATATGGACTCGTAAGGATCGTCATCACACAGAACCGGGTCCATTTGCTCAAAACGTTGACCGAAGTCAACTCAAATGGATTTTTTAAGGCAAAATTTCATATTTGTTAGTTTTTAACATAAAAGACTTTCGGAAAAATATGTGGACTGCGCACGCAAATTGAGGAAGGCTAAAATGAGGCATTTGAGGCTTCGAAATACAGAATTAGGTTCTAAAACTCTAAATGACCTATCGGGTCATCACAACCTTGATATACTCATAAATATGAAGTGGGTCTAACATAAAATCTGCCATCCACAATTTCTATTAGGAACTGTGCGTCCACCAGACTGTATAGTGAACCGGGTTCTTTATGAGTTTCCACTGAAGATACTGATGAACCAAACTGTATAGCGATCTGATCCTATATCAGTTCCCCTGGTGCTAACTACTAAACCAGTATGTAAATGAGACAGAGGATAAGTTCCTACTGTATAGAGAACCAGATTCTCTATCAGCTCCCACTGTAAGCAACAGACTGTAAAACCAACCAGTATATGGAATCAGGTTCTCTAATTGTTCCACAGTAGCTCGACAGTAAGTAAAGAACACAGAGGATTTTTACGTGGAAAAATCCCAACTCAAGGGGACAAAAACTACGGCCTACACTTGTAGGCTTTCAACTTCACTAACTTGTAAACACCTATTAGAAGCCACTTTGTAATGACTCTATTACAAAAAATTCAACTAACTTGTGGTACTCTTACCACAAGCCACTTTGTGACTCCCTAGTTACAAAGACTTTAACTAACTTGTGATGCTCTCACCACAAGCCAACTTTGTGACTCTTTAGTTACAAAGAATTTAACTAACTTGTGATGCCCTCACCACAAGCCACTTTGTAATAACTCTATTACAAAGACTTCAATCACTCTAACTTGTAATAACACTATTACAAGCCACTTTGTAATAACTCTATTACAAAGGCCTTACAACTCGACTAACTCTAGCCAAGACACAAACTTAGAGGGTTTTGTCATTTTGGGTTTCCTAAAAACAGCTTCTAAGAAAGCAAGATAGGAGTTACAATGAAGAACAAATAACAAAGACTCAACAAACCTAAGGACTTAAGATATCTCCGATCTTGGATCAGGTCCTTGAGGTTGCAGCAGCTTTGTTCTTGAGAGAGGTTGTTCTTAAACTTGAGAGAGAATTTTCGTTTTTGTATTTGCAAGTCTTGGACAACTTGTCTTGTGCCTTGCACCAAGTTTATACTACAAAAGAAATTATCCATAGTGATGTCAATTCACAATGGTGATGTCAAATCTTGGTTAGTATATGCCTCTTTCCAATGGGAAGTGACTGCTGCACTGTCTGCATGATTGTTGCGTGTACAGTTGTAGGCAGTCACTTTCTGCAGTTGCTTTCTAGCCGTACTGTTGACTTATACTTCTGTCAGGGGAACACAAAGGTATCAGGTCCCTAATCTGGTTCCTGTAAATCTGAAGGCACACTGCCCAGATTATCTTGAGTTGATTAACTTGAATGATTGTACCAGGCATGCTTCAGGTCCTTTATCTGGTTCTCTCATGAAGTAAGTTGTTTTACCTTCCTTGATGGTATTTATACGTGTGTGACATCACTTACAATGATGTAAGCAATGTAGTAAAAAGCCTTCCACAGAAAGTTGACTGTTGCACTGTTCCTGTACAATAGCGTGTGCAAGCAGCAACTTTCCTACTGGAGAGTTGACTTCATACAGTCTCCTCGGGAACTGGTAGGGACCTGTTCCCTCAGCTGTTCCTTCCACTCTTCCTCACTTGAGTCATTGCTATCAGCTTTGAGTACCAAGTTCTTTTCTTTCTTTGGTTCTCTTCTTTCACTGTGTATCTTCCTATTCATCTAGTAGGTCTTCAAATTTCCAACCAGCTCTTTTATGGTCAGCTCCTGCAAGTCCTTTGATTCAGCAATAGAATTCACCTTGCTTTCCCAAGGGCTGGATCCCAACCTGGAACTTTTTGATCTCAGTGTCTTGTAAATGTGTAACAGGATGGTAAGTTTGTTAGATCATCAAAAGATAAAGTAAAGTACTTGTGCCCAAGGTATTTGTAACCTATCAATTTCCCCCTTTTTGATGACGACAAACTTAGAATTGATATTCCCCCTGAGGACCAGATCTCCATATTGTTCCTCCTACGGATCAGCCATATTCCCCACGAGAACCAAACCTAAGGAGCTGATCACAACTAGTTCCTCAAGATTGTTTGGAAAATCATCAAAACTCAAAGTACCATAACTTATCAATTTCCCCCTTTTTGATGATGACAAACCCAAAATTGATATTCCTCTTGAGAACCAGATTCCTCACATGTTTCCTGCGGATCAGACCTATAATCAACATATTATCAGTATCGTTCCCCCTGCGAAGCAGAGCTATCTCTTGAGAACTAGAGAACTAGATTCCTTATATGTTTCCCTGCATTATCAGCAACGTTCCCCATGCGAAGCAGATCCATCTTTCATGCACAACATTCGATTTTGTTCCTCCCATGTTGACACCTATATAACTTCCCCCTTTTGGCATCATCGAAAAGAATAACAGAGGAAGTACTACCAAAAAGAAGTTCAGCAACATTAACTCAGGCCACTTGGGCAACACAGCATAAACAATAACAAGAACAACAAGTGAATGTCAGTGCACAACATAGAGTGATCGCCCATAGTGAAGTAATGATAATAAAAGCACAATAGCTTCAACAATACATAATATGACAATTTAAACAACTAAAGTACCAATGTCATCAAATATAGGGATCAAAAGAAGGTAAGAATTCAAGGGAATTTGGAAGGAGTGAAGGACATGGATCACTGGGCAGGAAGAAAAGTAAGGGGCTAAGGCGTTGACGAGCTTGTCCATTCGTTCATTTCCTCTCCTTTGATCAATGATCATCTGCTCTCTCACTTCCTCCACCTGTTTCCTCAATCTTTCATTCTCTCCTTTCAACTTAGCATTCTATTTTGGCGAGGGTCTACGAAGACCAGGCTCCAGACCTACTGAGTAGGTTGAACCATCAATCAGATCACCAAGACTCTCCCCAAGCTTCGTCTTATCAATAACAAACGCAGTCCCATGCACATATAGCATCATAGTATCACATAAAACATAGAAGTCTGTTACTTCTTCTTCAGAATCATTGGGACTTGGAGGAACAACGAGGCGATTCTAGTTTTGGAACTCACCACTCTGCCTAACAGCACTCTTTGAGACTTCAAAGTCTTCTCCTTCCAAACCTAATGGCTCAACCTTTTGGTTCTGTAAGGAACCGGGTTCCTTACTTACACTAGCCTTTCTATCCCTAAGCAGCCATGTCTCCCTTTTCTCAATCTGTTTACCTTTATCATCTGCTTCCAACCCCCCCCCTCCCCCTTTTTTTTAAAATTCTTTCTCACAGGAAAATATTTCATTTCATTCTCTCTTCCACAATCATATCATCAACTCACACCACTTCACCATCAACCAACCTACTTTTCATCAATCCTTTTTACTGATCGAAAGTTCGTTTATACACAGAACTCAAGGAGAAAAAGATCGTCACTAAAATTAACTTCATGAGAAGGACTTTAGGGATCAGGTCCCTCATTCAGTCCTCACATTCACCAATTTCTCCATTCTTCAACATTTCTATGAATCCAACCGCAACTTCAGCCTCACGCTCTAGAATATTAGATCTACCCTGTTCCCTTTCAGTTACACTTCCATCAAAATCTACCAAAGACTTCTTGGGGTTTTGATTCTGATAGTGAGAGAGTTGGGTTCACTTCTGGCATATTTGGAAAGAAGAACTATTTTGAGATAGGGTTGATTTTTGTTTTGAAGAAAAGAATAGGTTTTATTTGGGTGTAATATAGAGAAGTGCCTTTTTGGGGTAATGGGTCAGTTCAGAAAAGGTTTAACATTTTGGATTTCAAGAGGTAGGAGGAGAGGCAGGAGAAAGGCAGAAATAAATTAATGACATGACACTTCAGCAGCTTAAAAAGGCATATAAGTATTGGAGAGACTACTAACCTAAGTCACAAGAACCAGGTTCCTTGACGGTTTTTGAAATTTTTTAGCGCAGACTCCTAGAAGTGCATTCACTCTTACTTGTTTTGTCCTGAAACTGCCATATGTATATACCTGTAACAGTACAGATTTGAGTTAGATGTCGCCGAGAAACACTTTTTAGCATTGTACCTTTCCTTCTTAACATAGCCAATCATCGAGGGACCAGGTCCTCAGTTAAGCTTGATCAACCCTAACTCAGATGATTTCTTTCAAACAGTTCCCTGCTCAACGCCTTGGTGAAGATGTTTGCTACCTGATCCTTCATCTTCCAAAACTTTATACGAATCAGAACCTTTCAACATTGACCCTGAGAAAGGTGTCTGACATTAATGTGCTTTGTCCTCTTGTGTTGTACCGGGTTCAAGCTGTAAATACACCAAAGTCTTCAAGGTGTTGCTTGATCTATACTAGTTGAGCACAACAAGAAGCAGCAGCCACGTAGTCAGTTTTAGCAATAGAAAGAGTCACACACTTTGTTTCTTTGTACCCCACGAGATCAAGCATGAACTCAGAAAATGTGTCGGTCCAGATGTGTTGTTCCTATCCACCAGATATTCAACATAATCAGCATGAGCTTATCCAACCAAGTCAAGGTTATCAAACGAGGGATAGTAGAGAACCAGGTCCTGCATCCCTTTGATATATCTTAGGATTCTCTTGGCAGCTTTCAGATGAGATTCCTTTGGATTGGATTGAAACCCGGCACACAGACCCACACTAAAAACAATATCTGGTCTGCTACAGAAGTGACCCTATGATACCTCTATACATGGTCTGATTTATAGGGGAACCATGTTTATTCAGTTTAGACAAGTAGCTGTGGCGATGGGAGTGTCAATGATTTTGATGTCTCCGTGTCAAATCTCTTCAGCAGCTTCTTTCTTCACTTGTACATCTAAGAAGAAATTTAGTTCCCCCATCGTACTCATTTCTAACTCACTTCCCATGAGTTATGCACATTCTTCACATTGGGAGTCAACTGTTGCTCCAAAGATGATTCCGTCAACATAGATCTTTCACACCAAGCACGGGGAGCCTCGCTTCCATAACAGTTCTCGGCAGGTCGTGGAACCAGGTTCCACCTACTGTTCCTCTCAAGTTGACGGAGCTTTTCTTGCATAGCTGTAATCCAGTCAGCATCTTTCAATGCTTCCTTTTTTAGGCTTGAAGAGGATCTGACTTGCATTCTTTTTACACATGCATCACACACCCTGTGGTCCTTGAAGCTTGATTTGAGCAGACCATGAACCAGGTCCTTCTTGACTTATTTGTTCAGTAGCGTGAAATTTGCATGACCCAACCTTCTGTGCCATAGCTCAGCATTATCATTAACAGCACTCAAACAGCCAAAATCCCCTTGTCACAGATTTGGGAAATACCCAGCAGAATCTCGAAGAGGATCAGGTACTCTACTGTTCAATGGACTCATACTGTTTCCGGTCCTTCCAACTCCCACAATGTATCCCTTCTTGCCATTTTCAAAGGATACACTCCTTCCTTGCAGGGCCTTCAGTGAAAGGAAATCATTTGTTCTTCCAATTATGAGCTTCGAGCAGTCGCTATCCATGTGCCACTGTTGACTGCTCCCTTTCACTGTTCCCAGCACACTTAAGTCAATGATTAGACTTAGGAACCCAAACCAGCTTGGGTCCCTTATAATGATAGAACGGGCGGATCAAACTTCTTTTTGCCCATGTAGGCAACACATATTTTCTTTTCAGGGTACCGGGTTCCTCATCATTACGCCTATTTTCAATAAAAACTTTGTTTTTCTGTAAAGATTGAATTTTAACTTTACAAGAGTCCGTGTAATGACCAGTTTGACTACAGTGAGTGCACAACCTATTATCAACCACAGTTGCATACTTTCTATGAGGATTATAGGAGGTTTTAGCCTTTTGGAACCCGATGCCTTGCCTGTTTCCACCATTACTCCTGTATATAGACGTTGTCACATCAGAGGACCGGGTCCATTTTAGTGACTTATCAAGATCATTTTTAACCCTTTTTAAATCCTCCTGAAGTTGTCTATTCTTTTCAAGCTCAGCAACAAGACTTGTTTTAATTTTCTTAAGCTCACTCTCAAGCTCAAGTTGAGCCTTTCTAACCATTTCCTCTCCCTCAGTGTTGTCCATCCATTTTTTTGTTTGTTTTTTCAACAAGCTGTGTTCTCTAGTTACTTCTTCCACTTGTTTCCTTAAATCTACAATGGAAACTACCATATCATCCCTTTCTTGCTCAGTAGCTGCAATTTTCTCTACTAGAGTATTCTTTTCTTCGCTAAGGGTCTCTATGGTTTCCTTCAAGTCATCAACCACTATCATCAAATCATCTCTAGATTGTTCAACATCTCCTAACTCTATGATTAGGGCATCTTTATCATTAACTAAATTATAATATGTATCAATTAGAACATTTGCTAATGACATCAATTTTTTCGAATAGTAGGACTTCAGATTTCTCTGAACATCCCTGAAAGTTACCTCATCATTGTCATCCTCTTCATCCTCATCGGACTGAGCCATCAATACAAACAATGAATCATCTTCATTTTGCATTGCCATCATGGAGCTGCTTCCTGCATCTGGTTCCTCTTCTGATTCACTAGAGGAGTCTCCCCATGCAGCAAGAGCTTGCTTCACAACATTGTCAGCTGCACCTTTTCGGCTGAATCGTTTGTCAGGAACCGGGTTCCTTTTGCTACTTTGTCAGAATTGTGTTTGTAATGCTCTTGTTTCAGAAGTGGGCAGTCGTTGATGAAGTGTCCAGGCTTTCCACACTTATGACAGCACTCATTTCTTTTGAAATTCCTGCTGGAACTTCCTTTCTTTGGGATCCCACCATTTTTACGAACCATCTTCTGAAATCTTTGTGGTCTATTGGTTGATTGACTTTCCTCGAAGTTTGGTGGAGCAGTCATGTAGATCCTTTCTAGGAGTTAACCTTTTAGAAAGAACCTGCTCTGATACCAATTGTTAGGAACTATGCATCCACCAGACTGTATAGAGAACCGGGTTGTCTATGAGTTTCCACTGAAGATACTGATGAACCAAACTGTATAGCGATCTGGTCCTATATCAGTTCCCCCCGTGCTAACTACTGAACCAGTATGTAAATGAGACACATGATAAGTTCCTACTGTATAGAGAACCAGATTCTCTATCAGCTCCCACTGTAAGCAACAGACTGTAAAACCAACCAGTATATGGAATCAGGTTCTCTAATTGTTCCACCGTAGCTCGGCAGTAAGTAAAGAACATAGAGGATTTTTACGTGGAAAAATCCTAACTCAAGGGGACAAAAACCACGACCTACACTTGTAGGCTTTCAACTTTACTAACTTGTAAACACCTATTACAAGCCACTTTATAATGACTCTATTACAAAGAATTCAACTAACTTGTGGTTCTCTTACCACAAGCCATTTTATGACTCCCTAGTTACAAAGACTTTAACTAACTTGTGATGCTCTCACCACAAGCCACTTTGTGACTCTTTAGTTACAAAGAATTTAACTAACTTGTGATGCCCTCACCACAAGCCACTTTGTAATAACTCTATTACAAAGACTTCAATCACTCTAACTTGTAATAACACTATTACAAGCCACTTTGTAATAACTCTATTACAAAGGCTTTACAACTCGACTAACTCTAGCCAAGACACAAACTTAGAGGGTTTGTGATTTTGGGTTTCCTAAAAATAGCTTCTAAGAAAGCAAGATAGGAGTTACAATGAAGAACAAATAACAAAGACTCAACAAACCTAAGGACTTAAGATATCATCGATCTTGGATCAGGTCCTTGAGGTTGCAGCAGCTTTGTTCTTGAAAGAGAATTTTCGTTTCTAATTTTGCAAGTCTTGGACAAATTGTCTTGTGCCTTACACCAGGTTTATACTACAAAAGACATTACCATAGTGATGTCAATTCACAATGGTGATGTCAAATCTTGGTTAGTATAAACCTCTTTCCAACGGGAAGTGACTGCTGCACTGTCTGCAGAACTGTTGCGTGTACAGTTGTAGGCAGCCACTTTCTGCAGTTGCTTTCCAGCTGTACTGTTGACTTATACTTCTGTCAGGGGAACACAAAGGTATCAAGTCCCTACTCTGGTTCCTGTGAATCTGAAGGCGCACTGCCCAGATTATCTTGAGTTGATTAACTTGAATGATTGTACCAGGCATGCTTCAGGTCCTTTATCTGGTTCTCTCATGAAGTAAGTTGTTTTAGCTTCCTTGATGGTATTTATATGTGTGTGACATCACTTATAATGATGTAAGCAAGGTAGGTAAAAAGCCTTCCACAGAAAGTTGACTGCTACAATGTTCCTGTATAATAGCGTGTGCAGGTAGCAACTTTCCTGCTAGAGTGTTGACTTCGTACAGTCTCCTCGGGAACTGGTAGGGACCTGTTCCCTCAGCTGTTCCTTCCACTCTTCCTCACTTGAGTCATTGCTATCAGCTTTGGGTACCAAGTTCTTTTCTTTCTTTGGTTCTCTTCTTTCACTGTGTATCTTCCTCTTCATCTAGTAGGTCTTCAGATTTCCAACAAGCTCTTCTATGGTCAGCTCCTGCAAGTCCTTTGATTCAGCAATAGCATTCACCTTGCTTTCCGAAGGGCTGGATCCCAACCTGGAACTTTGTGATCTCAGGGTCTTGTAAATGTGTAACAGGTTCCTTATCTGGTTCTGAATGATAAGTTTATTAGATCATCAAAAGATAAAGTAAAGTACTTGTGCCCAAGGTACTTGCAACCTATCAATTTCCTTTTTTTGTGTACTTATTTGATGGCCTACAAATGTATTGGTTGGAGCATATTCCACCTCTGTTGGACAGAGAGTTTGGGATGCCAACACTTTTGTATGTTCTGCTCTTATGATTTCTCAATAATAGTAGCTATTGTTTAAAAAAATGTGGGTTTCATATATTTTTGTATTACTATTATTATAACGTTACGACACAAAGAATTAAAATGTAATAAATACAAAGATACATGTATAGAAATACAGTCAAATCAAAGGTTTGAACATAATACATTATAGTAAATCAACTAAATTGATGTAAAATATTCTCTGACAATGTCCAAAGACGTCAGTCGTTGGAGGTGAGATCTCTTCGAGATACAGCCTCCATAAGGCACAAATAGAAAAGGAATATGCTTGTCTAAAAGTCTTGTTGGGGTTTTTTTAACTGTAATACTAGGCTTTGAAAAGCGGCAGGGGTTAGTCCTAACCGACCTCTATTTTGTTGTAAATGCTATTTTTTTTAATGAAATAAAAGGCAGTAGTGTCTCTTTAAGGCGCAAATTACAATTAAAAAAACTGGAGAGTAATTTAATTAACAAATTTTTCTTCGTTAATTAGTTAGCTTGTTTCCTAGAATATACAGCTATGGATAATAGGAAAATGATAGGCTAGCTGTTGAAGAAGATAAGAAATGAAGAAGATCGGTACTTTACGTTTTTCTATGTCACTATGGGTTGAAGAAAGTAGTGACTTTTGTAACTCATATAATATTGAAGGGCATTATCAATTGAAATATTTTATTCTGTTGATTTTTAAATATCTTATAGTTATATGGGATTAGTTACATGGAATCTAGTGATGTATTTCCTTTAGAACGTAAAGTTGCAATAGATCTGTTATATTCTACTTTAATTGTCAACCACATCAGTATTATATAATGGATTTACTTTATATCTGGATGGTGTCAGTTTTTACATTATATGTAATTTTAATCCATAATAGCAGATTAATTATTATTTTTACTAAATTATCAATTATTATTTATTTATTAATGTAATTACCTAATAAGTGACTTGTTATGTAAATATTTATTACCTCAATGCATAAAGATAAATTAATTCTTTCACAATAAAACCAGTTTTAGGTATTAAATCAGGTTATAAAGCAATCCGTAAAGGTTCACGTCGATTAATTTTACAAGCACCCAACGTTTACACCTAGTTAAATAATTTAATCGTAGCAATTTAAAATTAAACTAATAATACGTGCGTCTTGCATTCATTATTTGGTAATGCATGGGGATTAGGCTTGCTTTGTTGCCTTCAACATCTATATTGTTTACGGGTACTTATTGCCTAATAATGCACATAACGTCTCTTTGGCCTCTCTGTTTTCTCCTCCTCTTGAGTGTTTTTGTTAAGCAAGTTCTTCAGAGGGAGAAACAGAGAAAAATTCTCTACGATTATGTTGGTTTATCAGGATCTTCTCTCCGGCGATGAGCTCCTTTCGGATTCATTTCCCTACACTGAACTTGAGAATGGAGTGCTTTGGGAATTGTACAAGGGAAGTGGGTTGTTCAGGGAGCTGTTGATGTGAACATCGGGGCGAATCCATCTGCTGAAGGTGCAGATGAAGACGAAGGTGTTGACGATCAAGCCATCAAGGTTGTCAATATTATTGACACTTTTAGGCTTCAGGAGCAACCTTCTTTTGACAATGTTGGTCCAACTAAAGGTGAGTTTTGAAGACTGACAAAGGAACTCAGACATGGACCAGGTCCATCCTGGTGAAGCACAAATGTGGTCAACTCAAGCATGTGAGATGCACGTGAAGGAGATAAACCTAACTTACCAGAAGTGATATCTCCTGATCTTGATCGAAAAGGTTACATATTGGATAAGGAAAAAGACTCGTTACACAAAGAGAATACGGCTTAAGAGAAGGATAGAGTTAGAGGATGAGATCAACTAGAACTCTTCCACCAAAGAAGAGTAGCATCAGAATTCTAGTTAATCTGTATTTACTAACTCCATAAATATCAGTGTTGTTCTCTTTACAGGGTTGCACATAATCAGAAGTTAAACGTGAATTGAGAGCAAAATAGCAAGGCAATTTTGCAAGCAATTTGAGTGTGATTCAAGCGTGCAAACCTGAAGCTACTTGAACCAGATAGAAGAACCATTTCCAAGTGTCTGTCTTTTATTCTAGTTCAATTATAGTAGGTGCACTATAAGAAATATGTTATACGACGACATTTAATTAGTGACACTTATAATAAATGTCGGAAAAAAGTTTATTTAGCGACATATGTTAGAAAATGTGATAAGAATACCGATATTTGTTGAAACATGTCAAAAATATTTTGACATTTGATTTAAATGTCATATTATTAGGAATATAACAACATTTAATTAGTAACATTTATAACAAATGTCAAATTAAACAAGAAAAAATAACTCTAAATATTTTAATGGGCCTTTAAGCTTCTCTTCTTTATACGTTAAAAATCCCTATAACATTCAACCACATTCCTCCATATCTCTTCAAGCCACAACCGTCAAGAACTATGAAAGTTCATTAGTTCATCTCCATATCATTCGCTCATTCTGATCCCAATCCGCCGGTAAGATTTTCCTTCAATATAAGTACTATAAATCTCAATCTTCTGTATTTTATTTCTTGACTGCTTGATAGCCCTAAATTTGCCGTCTATAGTCTTGAGATTTTATTTATTGAACCTTTTGATTCGTTTCAGACATAGAAGGGCCGCCTGCCAGAATTAAAATTCAGCAATTACCGCTGTCAGAATCTCGATTTGCGATTAGATTCATCCACTCTAACTCGTGTTCTGTACGTTTGGACTTATCTTTTCGAGTGAAATGAGATTTGTGATATTTTGGTTTCTGAAATTCTTGAAATTTTTTCTTTCTTGTTGTTTATTTTTGTTTTCTTTTTTAAAGGTGAATTTCTTGCAAAAGAGTCTAGTAACGTTGATATTACTCCATATGAGGTTAAAATGTTATTTTGCTACTTACTTTTTCCCTTAATCAGTTTGGTGATAATTGTTTTTTTTCTATTTTCAGATCTTGGATACATCAGATTTTGAAGGTTGTGAGATCAATTAATGTGAAGGAATCATGATAGGGTGAAAGTACGGAAGACTTCATCAAGAAAAATACATGGATGCTGAAGCTTTGAATTATGTTGGTGTATATGGAAGTTATAAGAGAAAAGTTATGGTTATGTAGTCATATGTTGAAGTAATTCATTATGTTGTTTGAATCGTATATGGTGTACAACTCTTGAAACTTTTGAAATGAATAAAAATGTTTGTAGTATTATAAGATCAGCAATAGTTGATTCATTATTTTCGACTTTCTTACCACATATTCTACATAGGAACAAAAAGGGAATATTTTTATTCTTAATCATAACATAAATAATGATTTTGATATTCAAATATGTCAAAAATTGCAAACGATTTATCTGACATTTGTATGTATGTCACAAACAAGATAGTTTAAGAGCTGAAATTGTTGACATTTGATAAACGTCAAATAAATGTCACTAGATTTTTACCGACCCTAATTTAAAAGTCGTAAAATTAATGACATCGAAATTTCCGATATTTGATTTAAGTGTAAAATAAAAGTCGGTAAATGAATTTACGACATTTAGTTGACTTATGGCGACATTTATATAATGTCTCCCTATCCAATGTTTCTTATAGTGGTATTTTCATATTGTACCTTTCAGCTTATGTAGAAGCAATTGTATTAGGTATTTAGAGTTTTCAAGTTAGAGTTAACTTGAAATTGTCGCAACACTTGAGGTTGTGTGCTACAACGGGATTAGAGTTAATCCTAGGTTTACAAAAGAGTTTTTGTAAATGCAGTTTTTGGCTCAGTGATTTTTGTGGAGAGTTTGGGAAAATCCTACTGGAAAGTAGGTCGTGGTTTTTTCAGCTTTTGAGCCAGGTGTTTTCCACGTAAAATCTTTGTGTTATTTAATATACTTATTATTCCACAATAGTAGTAGTTGGAACACATTGAAGAATCAGATCCTTCTATAATCAAGTTAAGAGAAAAATTGGGTACCACACAAATCACCCCCCTCTTGTGTGGTATTGAAGTATAGAACATCAATTGGTATCAGAGCAAGTTATCCTTGAAGAGGCTAACACCTTAGGAACTGATCAAGATGAGTGCACCACCTGAAAACTGGGAAGGACAATCCACCGCTAGGCCTCAACTCTTTAATGGCCAGTACTATTCCTGGTGGAAAAACAGGATGAGAGATCACATCATAGCATAGGACTATGAACTGTGGGACATTGTTACCGATGGTCTCCTGGCCACTACAAAGAAGATTGCTGAAGGAATAAATGTGCCAAATTCTAGAGCTGACTGCACTGCTGAGGACTTGAAGAAGTGGGAAAAGAATGCCAAGGCCAAAAAATGGCTTGCGTGTGGACTTGGTCCAGACGAGTACAACAGAATTCAAAGATGTACTACTTCTAAGGAAATATGGGACACTTTATAAGTGGCTCATGAAGGAAATCCTCAAGTAAAGAGATCAAGAGGAACATTACTGTATTCTCAATATGAGAATTTCACCATAAAGGAAGGAGAAACCATCCAAGAGATGTATACAAGGTTCACAACACTAACAAATGAACTTAAGTCTCTTGGAAGGATCATCCTTGAAGAAGACAAGGTTGAGAAAATCTTGACAAGGGTTTTGCCAGTTATTTGGGAAAGCAAAATCACTTCTATTCAGGAATCAAAAAACATTGCACTCTCAAGTTGGATGAGCTAATTGGAAATCTCACTGCCTACGAACATAGAAGGCAAACCATAAAGATGGATGCACCCAAGAAGGAAAGAAGCTTGGCCCTTAGAATAGCTGAAGGTGCAGATCTAGAGGAAGATGAAATGGATATGATCACGAGGGATTTCAAGAAATATCTAATGAGAGGAAAGGGTTCTTCAAGAGGTACAACCTTTAACAAACCAAGGGCCCCTGAAAATAGACCAACGAGGGTTGCTACAAATGTGGTAAGACTGACCACATGATCAAGAACTGCCCTCAGCAATTGAATGGAAGAAAGAAAGGGCCGAACGAAGAAGCAGGAAGAAGGAACAAGTTCATCCCAAGAAGAACAAAGGATCAACAAAGGCTATGGTTGCCGCTTGGGGAGAAAGCTCAAATGTGGATTTAGAAGATGAAGATGGAGATGAACAATCACTTATGGCCATTAGAGAATCAGATGATGAACAAGAGGTAAGTGTGATTCATCTCAAAGACAAGATTAAATTTTTGTCTAAAGAAAGGCTATCTGAGTTACTGCTAGATTTCATTGATGAGTCTGAGGTCATAAATAATGAAAAGAAACAGCTGTCTAGGGAATGTGTAATCCTGAAAGCTAAGTGCAAAAATCTAGAATTCAGGGCTAGTGAAAGTGATAGTAAAAATACTGAGTTGAAGAACCAGGTTCTTGAACTTGACACCACTGTGCTAGAGCTTAGATCTGAAAATTTAAAACTGAAATCAGGAACAAGTAAAAAGAAAGCTGATCACACACATCTCACCATAGAAGAAAATCTAGGAAAAATGAAGGATCAGTTGTACAAAAGAGATGAGCAGATAAGAGTTCTAAAAGAAGATCTAAGAAAGGTTAAGCATGAACTAGATAGAACTTGTAAGTGGAATAAGTCCTCTGATGCACTATCATGGCTACAAGAACACCACAGTAGCAATAAAAGAGGACTTGGCTATGGGACCCCTGCACCTAAGTGGGATCCCAAAAGCAAGTACATCACACTTCCTGAGAACAAAATCTGCACACACTGTGGTAAGACTGGTCACTACAAAAGTGAGTGCACTGCAAAAGAAAAGGCTAGTCGAAAGAATAAAACATTTGTTCAAGGGAAAAATAGGCTGCCAGGATGGGCTAAAAAAAATTTAATTCACCCCTTTGCCTATTGAAAGGGACCCAAACTAGTTTGGGTTCCTAAGACAAACCCCTGATTTCGTTTTGCAGGTCCAAGTGAAGGGGAGTAGCCAAATATGGTACATGGATAGTGGCTGCTCAAAGCATATAACTGGAAGCAAGAACCAGTTCCTTTCACTTGTGAACTTAAAGGGAGGTAATGTCTCCTTTGGAAATGGTAAGAAATGTGAGATCATTGGGGTTTGAAAGGTAGGTAAGACAGACTCACATTCCATTGAGAATGTCTACTTGATAGATAGCTTGAAATATAGCCTAATCAGTGTATCACAACTGTGTGACAGAGGTAACTTGGTAGCATTCACCTCTACCAAATGTTTTGTGATAAATCTTATCACTGACAAGATTGTTTTGCAGGGAAAAAGAGTAAACAATATATACATTGTAGATCTATCCACTCTTTCAGAAAATGAACTCACTTGGTTAAGTGTGTTAGATAATGATCCCCTCCTTTGGCACAAACGACTTGGACATGCAAGTCTAAGTCAACTCAATAAATTAGTCTCCAAGGACCTGGTGATAGGGCTGCCTAACATCAAGTTTAAGGAAGACAAAGTTTGTGAGGCTTGTGCAAGGGGGAAGCAGGTAAGATCCTCTTTTAAAAGCAAGAAAGTGGTAAGCACGACCTCGTCGATGGAACTAGTTCATATGGATCTCTGTGGTCCAATGAGAACATTAAGCAGAGGTGATAAAAAATATGTGATGGTGCTTGTTGATGACTACTCTAAGTTTACCTGGACATTGGTTTTAACATCTAAGGATGAAACATTTAACATGTTTACGGCCTTTGTTAGAAAAAATCAGAAACAACTAGGTAATCAACTTGCATCAATTAGGTCTGATCATGGAACTGAATTTAAAAATGCTAAGTTTGTTGAATTTTGTGATGAGCATGGCATAGATCATAATTTTTCTGCCCCTAGGACTCCACAACAAAATGGAGTAGTTGAAACAAAGAATAGGACACTTGAAGATATGGCTAGGACTATGCTTCTTTCTAGTAAACTGCCCCATAGCTTATGGGCAGAAGCTGTAAATACTGCATGTTACATCATTAATAGGTGCATGACTAGACCTCTTGTAGAGAAGACTCCCTATGAGTTACTTAATGGGAGAAAACCAAATATATCCCATCTTAAGACATTAGGATGCAAGTGCTTTGTGCACAATAATGGAAAGGACTCCCTAGGTAAGTTTGATCTCAGAAGTGATGAGGGAGTATTCTTGGGATATTCTTCTCATAGCAAAGCTTATAAAGTGTACAACAAAAGAACTATGTGTGTAGAAGAAACTGTACATGTAGTTTTTGATAAAAGTAATATTCTTTCTGAGAGACAAGAACATGAAGATGAAGCTATTGGGCTGGTAAAAGAATTAAGTGAAGTCACAGCCCAAGCTGAAGCTGCACCAGAAGAAGGAACATGTTCTTCCATCCAGGGCAACCTGACAGGGGGAACTGAACAAAGAAGAACTGAATCTAATTCCCAAATGGAACCGTCCATGAGCCTGTTCCTCAGCAACAGAACATGGGAGAAATATCAAATAGAAACCAGTTGGTTATGAAACCTTACAACTATCAAAGTTCTCATCCTATTGAGAACATAATTACTGATCCAACCTATGGAATTAAAACTAGATCTCAATTAAAGAATCTGTGTGCTTTTGATGCTTTCTTATCTCTTATTGAACCTAAAAATGTTGCTGAGGCTTTGCAGGATGCAGACTGGATAAATGCAATGCAAGATGAACTCAATCAGTTTGAAAGGAGTCAAGTTTGGCATCTGGTTACAAGACCCAAGGACAGATCAGTAATTGGCACTAAATGGGTCTTCAGAAACAAACTTGATGAAGATGGAACTGTTACAAGGAACAAGGCAAGGTTGGTGGTTCAAGGTTATAGCCAAGAGGAGGGCATAGACTATGATGAGACCTTTGCTCCAGTTGCAAGATTGGAAGCAATAAGACTCCTCATAGCCTTTGCAGCACACAGAGAATTTACTCTTCACCAGATGGATGTGAAGAGTGCTTTCCTAAATGGCTACTTAAAGGAAGAAGTATTTGTCAAACAACCTCCAAGGTTTGAAAGCAAGGAGTGTCCAGATCATGTATATAAACTGGACAAGGCACTCTATGGACTCAAACGGGCTCCTAGAGCATGTTATGAACGACTATCCAAATTCCTGCTTGAACATGGCTACAAGAGAGGTAACATTGATAGTGTCACGACCCCAAACCCGGTCGTGATGGCGCCCAACACTAATGCTAGGCAAGCCCGACCATTTACTCTCTCAACCCGAGCACAAAGCTCAAAACCAATTAATCAGATACTTAAAATCAAATATTAATACTCATAGTTGTAATACTCAATTAAAACAATACGAGATACTGACATAAACTGTAACTCCCAAAGACCTGGGGTCATGAGTCTAGAGCCTCTAACTAATACAGAGTCAAGAATCCTCAAAATAAGTATGTTCTAAAGTACGGAAATAATAAAGGGATAAGAGAGGAGTCGGGTCCTGCGGACGTCATAGCAGCTACCTCGACCACTCCTGGAACTCTGGAAACCAGCGGCTAGCTCAACTAAGCTCTCGAAGTACCTGAATCTGCACACAAGGTGCAGGGAGTAGGGGGTGAGTACTACCAACTCAGTGAGTAATAAGCATATTAAATGTCTGAAGATAAGAAATCCACGAAATGCCACAAAGTAAAGCTAAAACTAATAGTCCAACACCTAACTACGAACCAACAGCAAAACAACTTCAAATATATCAGTCAAGTATAATGTAAGGATGCAATGCAATGCACATGACCGCTACGGCGCGTAGCCCGATCCATTTTACGTCGACGGCGCTCACTGGGGGTGTGTACAGACTCCGGAGGGGCTCCTTCAGCCCAAGCGCAATATAATCATACCATTCGCTGCGGCGTGCAGCCCGATCCATACTCAGTCCACAATATGCATATGAGTCACGTAACAGATTCAATTAATTTCCCAATTTCCAATTTATTAAGAAGAATATACTTTAGATATTTAACTTCAGGAAAAGTGACTTAGCATTTCATAACAGTGATTAAACACAGGACTGAGATCAATGATTATACAAAGCATG